>NW_015507343.1:0-9468 GCF_001515645.1 Sinocyclocheilus grahami | reverse complement strand
CTGACTTCAGCCACAGCCTTAGATGAAATCAACTGAAATACAAGAACATAGTAAATCTCTGAAGATCTGATTAAACAACTCCACAAACAGCAGCAGCAGCTTCACGCATTACTTTTTTGCCTTCACACATAATCATTCATTATCAGTGTTGTTGGTAACGCATTACAAGTATCGTGAGTTACGTAATCAGATTACTTTTTCAAGTAACTAGTAAAGTAATGTATTACTTTTTTAATTTACAAGAGAATATCTGAGTTACTTTTTCAAATAAGTAACGCAAGTTACTTTTTTTTCCCCCAATTTATTGATTGGCAGCTCTCCTGTCCCCATGTTGAGAGAAATCAGAAGATGTTACTGTAGTTCTAAAATAAATATAAATATGAATATGCATTAATTCATCTCACTTACAAAAAATGAAAAAAATCAGTATTCCTCAAAATGAATAAAAATAATGCAACTCAGAATATGACGCAAACCTCCAATAATTAAATGTTAAACATCACAAATATGCTTTATGTATTTAATCCCATTCTATTAACCAATGTCTTTGCTTCTGACCTTCGGTGATGCAGTTCAACCGTACTAATAAGCACAAATTACTCTAGACGAACATTTGAGTTTCTTTTTTTATTGCTGAAGTGTGTTGATATTTCTTCTTCTGCATTCTACTGTACGGACGTAAATTTACTTTCCCTTCAGCCTGAGGCTTATTCATTTCACTTTTGGTGTGCAAAGGCTTTTATATTTGCCAAAAATATAACTTTTTTTATTTTAAAAACAAACAAGCAAGCCCTGTCCAGATTTTAAAAAGTAACGCAATATTGTAATGCATTACTTTTAAAAGTAACTTTCCCCAGCACTGTTCATTTTCATCAGGAGTTGTGATGAGGTTGTCCAGAAACGCGACAAAAGTTGAGTAAAGTTTAATTTGCGCTTCATCTTACTGTGGCATCTTGTGATACGGCTACAACACAAATAAGACACAAAAACATATTACACAGATTATTTTTTTTAAATTAGTTTGATGTTGGTGAAATTACTCATCTAGTTTACTTTGCAACTGATTGGCTGTAGAGTATCTAGTGACTAGTAGTGAGGACATTTACTGATTATATCGAGAAGACCTGTGGATCTCACACTTACTGGCAGATTCTCATAATCAGAAGATCCCGACTGGTGAACAGCAGGTGTGGGAGGGACAGTCTATATGAAAAACACACTGATTATTTGACATATCACCTAACTTTTGAATGCACATGTTTTTGGTATTTCACTTACTGTGAGCGTGTTGTACAGGTCATTAGATCTGGATTTGAGGTCTAGAGCTGCATATGAGCTTGCACTGGGATCATCGGTCTACAGGGAAACAGAGTAAAGGATATATATATATATATATATATATACATGTGTGTGTGTGAGTGTGAGTGTGTTTGATGTTTGAATTGTATTTAATGTCACTTAATTGCTGACTTGAACTATGATTTAATATGGTTTTGATGAATTTAAAGGTGATGACATGTATTTTGTTACTCTGTATAATGAGGGCAGATGTGTGAAGGTGGAGAGAGCACAGCTTTCGATCGCACATTGTTTGATTTAACAACTGTAGCCGTGTCTTGCTTAATCTGATCATCTCACCTCATACTCTTGTATAGTAGATATTCTCTTTATTCTTTTCCTGTCAGTAAAGGAAAGTCAAACAAGTAATTTCATTCTTTAATATATAATTAATAATCAAACATCCGTCTGTATTAGTTTGAAAGTAAAATGTTTATATACTCTTTATTTTATTTACATTTTAAATAGTATGATGATGATGATGATGATGATGATGATGATGAATAATCCTCCAGATGTTGCTGCGATCACAATCACGTTCCTATCAGCACCAGGATGAACTGAAAGATGAAGATCATCATAATTAACAAACAGATGAATGATGTGAAGATACAGGAGTGTGTTAATAAAAGCTTCACCTGTGACAGTAACAGCGTCTGATCTCTGAGATCCATGTTGGTTGTGAGCCTCACAGTAGAAGCGTCCACTCTGTAGTGCACTGAAACTCTGTCCAGATCCAACAGCTGAGCTTTGATTCTCCTTAAACCAGCTGAAGTTCAGAGCAGGAGGGTTTGAGTCACTGCTGCAGCTCAGAGACACTGAATCTCCCTCCACTATTTCACCAGATCCAGTTATGGACACTGAGACAGTCCTGGGAAGATCTGAAACAAAAACAGAAAAATAAAGATATCATTATCAATAATGATAAATCTGAGGTGACAGATAATTAAACTGAACCATCATTAAATGTAAAGCATTCAATTTCAGCAGATTAACTGATGATGATCACATGATTCTCTGGAGGATCTACAGGAGAAATATGTATAATATTATTTTGAATCCTCATTGTATCACTGAAGGCCCCCAAGTGCCAAGAGAAAATCTGAGCTGAAGCTTTCACATGCATGTTGAAACTGTGAGCATGGTTATGGGTCGCCTGGTCATGACTGATTCACTCACATTGACTCTGTTCAGTTAATGGTGTTCAGGTCTGGACTTCATGTGATCAAGTTCTTCCAGAGTAAATCATTTCTTTATGGACATATTCACTCTAAACCCGGATAAGTTGAGTTTACTTACACATTTTGAGGAAACTGGTTGCCCTAAAATATTTAAGTAATGTTTACTTGATAAACTTGAGTGACATTTATTTAAGCCATTTAAGTTTTGTTAACTTAATTGAATCTGTGATCTGAGGAACATTACTACTCAGAATTACTGACACCCAGAGTGCATTGCGGCATGAATAAATTATGCAGTTGCTTTGTTTTACAGTTGTTGTTTTTATTTTCCAATTTTATTTGCTGTCTTGTGTCAGTAGTAGCACAGCAAAAAGAGCAAATAAAATGTTTATTGTTACAATTAATAAAAATAAATGAAATTGAATTGTTACCATTGTTGTGGTTCGTGTGCTGAATGTTGAAGTCTGTGTGTGACTTCAGCATATTACCACAAATATAAAAGGATTATATCATTCCAATAAAAAGCTTCCCAAGGTATTTAAGAAAATCTATGAAAATGTAAACTATCGTTAATAATCACAAAACAATAACACTAATTATTTAATTTGACGGTAGATCAATTTTTAAAAACAACCTATTTATTACTTTTCTTCCCTCGAAGTCAAATAGCTCCAATTACATGATGCATTAATATGAAGAAAACTATAATAACACAAACAAAGTTTCAAGTGCCCAACCAAAGGGAACGCTAATCACTATAATGGTGCATAAAAAAAAACACACATTTTAGGAAAATCAACATCAATTTATGAAGTTGGCTTATGTGATGTTCTCTCAAATATTTCAGTTGTATTGAGAATTCAACATTCAAGATGACTTTAGGAAACGAGTGAATGCAACTAGTGACAGATAACTGCAGACGTGGAGGAAATGGGTGAAAATTCATCTATTAAAACTCTTTTTCTTTTCTTCTTCTTCTGTTGTTATGTTGCACATTAGCAACATATTAGTGCACTGCTGCCTCTCACTGCTTTATTAATGTCATCGGTTCCTTTGTGGCTACTTGAATATTTTAAGTAAGCATCACTCAAAACAGTAAGTCAATTGTTTTATTTGCATTGAAAGTAGCTGTAACTTAATAAAACCTAGTAAGTATAACAACTAAGTAAAGATAACTAAATATATCTAAGTAAGGTAAACTACTGGATTTTACAGTGTTGTCATGCAGGAGCGAAAAATAGACACTACTGTACTCAAAATATTTGTCTAAGAGATTAAATGACTGTAGATGTGACTGTGAACCTGTTACTGAAAGTCATAGCCATTAATTACAAAACTGTTAAAATTTTTGTTTGCTTAACCTAACTTTTTAACTTATCTTTTTACATGGGCTCAATTACTTAGAATATTAAGTCTTTAGTTTAATTTAGTTATTCAGTCATTTGAATACAAGTTTACTTGTAATCTTGAGAAATTTAATTAATTTGATTTGCATTTTTATTTTTGCAATAACAATTATTTTAAATGGGAATGAAAAAAGTGAAAAGCAAATGACTGAAACATTTGAAATCGAATTATTTACAACTAAAATAATTCATAAATGTATTTTCATATATTGAAATTAACTAATTATTTATTTGGTTGAACTAAGAAAATAAGTCAAATTAGGTTAAATGAACTTGAGCTGTGGTTTTGAAAACTTAACGCTCGTTCATTTTTACTTTCATTAAGTTATTCTACCTGAAGTTCAATTTGTCAAATTGAAATACTTAATATTCTAAGTAAACACAACTAAACTGAACCAGTGGAAATTGATAATTCAAAAAGTTTTTTTGGGTTTTATTATTATTATTTTTTACAGTATAGGTGGAGTCCACAGTGTTTGCCCTTGTAATCAACATGATCTGGAACCTTTAAAGAAAAAAGTACATATGCAAAATAAGGTAAATACTCACACGTGACACTGAGCTGAGCAGCAGGAGAGATGTAACTGTGTCCATGTAGAGCACAGCTGTATCTGCCTGCATCCTCTCTTCTGACTGACTGCAGCAGGAGTTGATTGTTTCCGTCTCTTCTCTCAGTTAATGGCTGTGAGTTTCTGTACCAGATGAATGTTGCTCTGTCAGTCAGAGTGCAGCTGCTTTTACACGTCAGACGGACATTATGACCCTCTGTCACTCTCTCAGGAGCCTCCACCTGAAGATCTGAACACAACACACACATTATATCTAGTGCTGCTGTCATACACTGATTATTATTCAACATAATGCACAGAAGAAGAGCTCAGCCTCTTGAAAGTCACCTGTGACAGTAAGAGTTACTCCTGGATAACCAGTCCATTTTCCATCAGGTTTATCAGTGATGAATCTGAAACAGTACATGTGTGAATCCTTATGTGTCACATGACTCAGTCTGATGCTGCAGTTCTGCTGTTTGTCTCCCAGATACTGAAGCCTCTGACTGTATTCAGGATCCTCAGACAGATCGGGATGCTCTTCACTCTTTACAGGGTTTTTGGTCCAGAACACTTTCATGATCTTATATTCAGTAGGGTATGTATAAGTGCAGTTCATTATCACTGATGAGTTCTTTAGTGCACAGATGTGTGAAGGACTGTAACTCACACCCCAATCATTTTCACTGAAAACATCTGAAATGAGTTTAGTTTTATTATTTAAACGAATACTACAATCAATATCAATATTTGCTAAGTAATACAACAAGATGATTTTGGTATTACATTAATAAGGAAATAACTGGATAGACATAGCAAAGATACACATATGTGGGACTTCATGCTGGTATTGCTCCAATAGTAGGAACATATATATATTTGGTCTTTTTAAAATATAATTAATGGAACTAAATTAACAAATACTCTTGAGCCATGAACAACATGCTGCACTATTATAGAATGACAGAAATGAAAGCACATACAAGCGTCTCAAACTCACAGTGAATCACGAGGAGAAAGATCAGAGGAAGAGGAGGAGCCATTCTGACTGACATCCCCAGAGCAACACCTACAACACAGCAATTCCTATAATCCAGTATGCTTGAGATGAAATTGTGAGACGGATATTTTACAAGAAAACATCATTCAGTCTTTCTACCTCAAATTTGCATGTTCTTTGTAATTATTTGTGAAATGTACAGCAGTTTCTCAATGAAAACTGTTTAAAATGAAACCCTTCACCATTTTTTTCAGTCTAGTAGCATTAAAAATGTATTCTTCAGACAAAAAAACAAACCTTGATAAGAAATGGTTCATACCTCAGCGCAGGACACCTCATCAGCTGAAAGCAAATGACACATGAGAAATAAGGAAGGTTTACCAGCCTCATTTATAACCAGAGCTGCATCATTTCCTCCTCATTTCCTGTGCAATGTAAAACTCTAAAAACAAACAAACAAACAAACAAACAAAAAACATCCTGTTTATTTCCAAATTTATTTAGCAGATTTTCCTATATATCATAAGTACTTTCTTGTAAATGAATGGCAGGAATAAACACATGCATATTGCATGTAAGCTGGACTTTCATGACACATACTAAACACACGAGTGAAAAAGTACCCAAAGTCTTAAAATGCAAATTATTCGAGGCTTAGTGTATCCCATCATGGATCATGTTGTGGAAATAAATCGTGAGACTTTTTGCCGAGATCTCGTGAGAGGTCACGGAAACCTTTCCAATGTATGTGAAATATTAATAATAATTACATATTACATATAAATTGGTAGTAAAACAAAGAGTTGCATGTTTCATTGGTGCAAATGAGTAGTGGTGATAATTATTTTGTACAACATTTGCAACTGCTTTTTATCACTAGAAGCACCACAAAATTAAATGGTGTCATCTGTTATAGGGACTACTGAACATACATTTAGAAGTTGATTTTAAAATGCAAAGTATTGACAATAAAAATAAAGCTTTGTAAACACTTGCATTTTTACAACACTATAAGTGTGTCCCATCAGGTAATGAAAAGTTATACACACACATATAGTCTTCATGCTCACTTGAACACTTGGACCAAATACAGGAAATACGTCATATAAGTAGTCAAGTGGTCAAGTGCAAAAACCACAAAAGTGTGGGTATTTGGACAAGGCAACTGAAATGAACTCTGCTCAGTATGCATACTACAATTAAGCAGACAGTCTACTAATACTCTAATGACTGCTAGTTGACATGTAGTTGCACAGTTACTTACTGTTAGTAGAATGTCTAAAGTGGACCATCAAAATAAAGTGTTATCTCAGAAATTCACAAAACTAAGAACAATGACTTCAAAATGACAGGTTCTCCATATGTACACAGTTGTTGATAAGTTTCTTCTTTGTGCACACAACATATACACATGTTACACATAATGAACCATACCTGACACACATGTAAAAAAAATATATTATATCTTCTAAATGGTTTAATAGATCAAAATTATTTTGATAACTTTTCACCTGTTTGATTTTTCAAATAATCTCACATATTTAATGAATTATGTGATTGACACCAGTGGTTCTTGAGGTTAAGTCTTTCAGAATGAGGAGATTTAACATATGATATCAATATTGTGTGTATGTGTGATGCATTGCGTGATATATACCCAGATAGCACAAGTACGTCTGCAAGATGTCTGTTAAAGATCGCTTCATCTGGAAAGCATCTGCTGTGCACAAACATCCGACAGATGTCTTTAAGATGTCAGTTTTACATTAATTCTAATTCATAAACATCTTAAAGACATCTTCTAAATGTATATTTGACATCTGATAGGAAACGTCCTATAGACGTACTACAGATGAGCAAACACTCATCAAATGTAAATGCAGACGTCTCCGTGATGTACGTGTGCTATCAGGGTATGGTCTAAATCTCAATCGCGTCACCTGTTGTCCATTTCTTTCACACTTTGCACAGACCTCTAGGGCCGTGAGTCAAACAGGCCCACCAAGTTTCGTTCCAATCTTATAGGTGATCAAAATTTATTGGTCGATGACAGCCATGTTTTTCGGTGATACATGAATGTCCTTGTAAATCGTCATAACAACTTGGACAAACACACAATTTTCAAGTCAATAGGACTAACAGGGCCGGCCCGTCGCATAGGCAAATGCTAGGGGCGCTGTTCATCCATAGGGGCCACAGCGCTCAGAGATGGGCAGTATTTGAAATACATGTATTTGAAAAACAAAATCCTATTTTGTTTTTAAATACCTTTTTGCATTTAAATACATTTAATCGTAATATTTTTGTATTTAGTATTTTTGTATACTTGTTGATCCAGGAAATCAGCAGTCTAATTAAGAGGTTGATTGGCAAAAAGTATTTTTGTATTTTGAAAATACAAAAATACTAAGCTTAAATGTATTTAAACACAAAATACAAAATAGTATTTTGTATTTCAAATGCATGTATTTGAAATACTGCCTATCCCTGACAGAGCTTCACTCTAAAAAATGCAGCGCATTTATTTATTTGCTGGCAAACCACCAAAATAAAATCAGCTTAATATTTGAATTTGAGCAGAGATGCACCGATCGACCATTGGCCATAAATCGGAACCAGACGGTTTTTTATTTATTTTTTATTTCAGATTCTGTAAACGCCGTTAATAGAGGCCAGAGACGCAAAGAGGAGAAAATACATTAGTAGGCAGAGCAAGAATGTATCTCTGAGGGGAACTGACTGTCTTAAGAAACAGTTTAGAAGGCATTTTCCTTTCATCTTGCCTCTGTATAAATCAAGGAAAAATGTGTCACTGTTGTTCCTTAAGCGCCACCTGCTGACAGAGAGTGAATTTGCATTTTCATTAAGCCCATCTGCTGTTTGGTATGTTTTATGTAGCCTAATTTCACAAAGCTAAAGTCAGACCATTCTGTTTTTGCTGCAGGTTTTGAAATCATACAGTCTAATTTAGATCAAAATATAGGCTAATAAAGCAACTAACCATATTCTTCATGTACTCATATTTTCATTCTTTCTTGACTTTTGCTTAAAAAATATAAAAATAAAAATCAGCATTGGATTCTGCCATGAAAAGTTAAGATCAGTCCATCCCTAAATTTATGAATGTCTGAAATGAACAAATTAAGATTTAAATGTTAGTATTGTAGCTGCCTTTGGACAATGAAGTTCTCTAATTTAAATAGCTAGTTGAGTTAATGTCAGTTTATTTATTTATTAATTTATTTATTAATGTAGTGTAGTCCTTCACCGATTCGACAACGCCATTGTTACATTAGTTTGCTTTAACACAGGTATACATTTTAACTAGAATATTTATTACATATTTGTTGGTAATTTGTAATATTGTATTTTTCCAGATTTTGAAAGCATGGAGGAAAGCAGTCATTTCACACGCTCTCAAGGAAAGCTAACTAATCTATCGCCAATGCGAGGAAAACAGAGGACGCATTGAGAGAGGCTTCGGGTGCATGTTAGTACATATACATGCATTGAATTACATAGGCCTATCTTGAGTTTTGGTATTTCTGTAGAAAAAAACAAATCAAATATTGATGTAACATTGCAACATTGTCACGTGGATGAATGATTGCAGAGTGAAATGAAAGACATTAAAACTACTTAAAAAATTAGTGTGCTGTGTTATAAGATAGCAAGTGTTCATTATGTAATTAATTTGCCTTTATTTTCATGTCAACAGGCACCTCAAATATTCCATATCTACTGTCACTCTATCATTGAGAAAAACTCAAGAAATTATTGACAGAGATAAGAACAGATGAGAATAAGAAGTTCTCTAATAAGAAGTTCTCATTAGGTTAACTTAATTATTGCATTAAATCTTTAATATTTAAATTCAAACAGACAGTATCGATAGTATTTGCATGACCTGATGTATTATTCGTATCCAAAATAAGGAGCTATGGTCATCGTGCAGCACTAAACATTCTCATGCAGTGTGTGTTTCAATCATACTG
>NW_015507342.1:84087-84394 GCF_001515645.1 Sinocyclocheilus grahami | reverse complement strand
AATATAGGAAAACATGAAACAGGTCAATGTATTTTTTGTAATCAGCCAGAAACAATAGATAACAATAGACAATAGATTAATAAAATGTAAAAAATATGAAAAAGAAAGGTTAAACTCATTAAGAGAGTAAGAAGCATGGGTGTTGAATCATTTAATTTGTCAAACCTCTTGAAAGAGCATGCAGAACAAGGTAAAATATATGGTGCTATTGTTAAATACATTAAAAGAAATAGGATTAATCAGGAGAATTTAGGAATGTGTGTTTTTTTTCTATTTTTTTTTATTTATTTTAGTTTTATATATATAT
>NW_015507342.1:81350-82664 GCF_001515645.1 Sinocyclocheilus grahami | reverse complement strand
GCCCCCCATAGTCCAAAATATGTATAAAACGATGTGATTTTTTAAATAACATAAATGTTTAATGGGTCTTCTACTACATATTTCAGGAAGAGACATAATTTACGTTATATTAAGCCACACAAGTCTTAATACCCAGGGATCCCTTTAAAGTAGCAGTCTACGGAGGTCGTGGAATAAAAAAAAGGTTAATTTGAGTTAATTTTTTTTTTATTCTGACTTTTTTTTTTTTGCAATTCCGAGATTATATCTGAGAAAAATCACCTTGTCACTCTGTTTTTTCCCCCCTCAGTTTATAATCCCACACTTCTGGCTTTTTCTTCCTCAGAATTGACTAACTCGCAATTACTGAGTTGAATCGAGTTATAAAGTCAGAACTAGGAGATATAAACTTAAATTTGCAAGAAAAAAAAAGTCAGAATTGTGAGAAAATGTGTAGCCTAAATGTTGTATAGAATTTTACAGATTTAAATAGTATTTCATGCTGTAACTGTAGGCTAATACAATATGTCTTTATGAACTGCAAATGTGATTATTATGTAGACCCATAGTTTAAATAAAATTTTTACTTTAAAAGTAGGATAATCATAGCAGGTTTAATTCATAGTTTGTCCGTTTAAAGGCACAATATGTAAGTTTTCGCCACTAGTAGCTGCATTTTCAAAACCATAACAAAGCTGAAGCTTGACGCTATGAAGGAGAGTGGAACGATGAGAATTAACGAATGCATTTTTTTATTGCCTGTTCCTTACAAAGTTATTCAAACAGTGAATAAATTGTACAGAGAAAGCGAGCAAAGAACATTTACATTGTCAAAGAACCGTATGACTGACTTCAGTCTAGCGTGAGTTCAAGCGCTCTCAAAAAACTCTGTCGGTACACTGTTTGATGAATGCATCTTCAGTTATTAAATTGTAGTGCTAGTTTTGAGTTAGGGCTGCACGATATATCGAAGATATCGAAATGTTGCAAATGTAAATATCATGATATCTGAATCATTTTAATAATAGGCTACTTAAATCAAAACGTTGCAGAAGGTCAAAGTTTTAGTTCGAGGCATATAGCAGAGAATTGCTTGACGTTAAAAAGTTAAGTGCAATAAGTTACAGAAAACAACTCTTTGGCGTCTCGTCTTGCTGTCTGACAGACTCACACCTGAAGCGCGCACACAAGCCGCATCTCACACAGCGTATCTTCAGTTCAGCCGCACACGTGCTAAGCGCGCGCACACAGAAAGATGCGTTTCAGACGGCGAGCAAACACCGAGTTGAATCGTCTTTCGCATCTCCTCATGTTTGAACAGACACATACACACAG
>NW_015507342.1:79225-80377 GCF_001515645.1 Sinocyclocheilus grahami | reverse complement strand
GAGGAACAAACAGAAATGGCGTTTATTAAAGAGGAGCGTGAAGACGTGACGATTGAAGAAGCATTCAGAGTCAAACATGAATATACTGAGGAACAAACAGAAATGGCGTTTATTAAAGAGGAGCATGAAGACATGAAGACTGAAGAGGCATTCAAAGTGAAACAAGAATGTACTGAGGAACAAACAGAAATGCCGTTTGTTAAAGAGGAGCGTGAAGAAATGAAGATTGAAGAGGCATTCAGAGTCAAACATGAAGATACTGAGGAACAAACAGGTTAGTTTTCATTCTCAAAGCTGAACTCACTCATGTGATCCTTATAAAAATGTTCAGCTCTACATGAATGAGTGATATTTTTTTGAAGAAATTCATATGATTGAACACGCACCCGGAGCTGAGGGTGGAAGACAGCGCTGGTCATTCACAATCCCTGCCGGTGCTGTTCTTTCACCAATCCGCTCAATCCATTTCGCTGTTCTTTAAACGGTTGTTTTCACTTGCTAATCACTGTTCACAGGCTTCCAGTCGGTCTGATAGATAGGACCTAAACTATGCTAATGTTTGTCCACAAATGCTAACATAATTCTCAAGCTATCCGAAAGAATGTTGTGGCTTATAGGCCAAAATCTACTTTGGTTTTTATGTGTGCCAATTTCTGTACAAGCACCATCTGATTTTTTTTAAACTGTGCGTATTTTATATGCACAGGTTGCATACGCGCATTGACTTGGTTTTGCACTTACTAGTTGTCCCAAAGGGTGGCAGCATAACTGTGCGTACTTTATATGCACAGGTTGCATACGCGCATTGACTTGGTTTTGCACTTACTAGTTGTTCCACAAGGTGGCAGCACTGGCCCGAAACTAAACTAAAGCGATGGAACGACAACAAAATAGCAGAGACTGCAACAACAGACGGCCGCGTTGACCAGTGCTTTTGTGAGAGAGTTATGATAAAAAACGAAGTATACTTTGGCCTTTCATTATTGGGTGCCAAAAGCAGGTCATGTATAGCTGTAATAAGCAATGGGGCTTAAATCCTGACTGAAATTGTTGACAAATACCATTTTATAGTGAAGAGAACACTTTAAAAATATATATATTTTAGAAACGAGTGGCAGGATTGGTCTGTAATAACCCAGTTTTGATGCATTA
>NW_015507342.1:77744-77984 GCF_001515645.1 Sinocyclocheilus grahami | reverse complement strand
GATAGGAGATTCATATATAAAAAAGACCTGAAACTTCATTTGCGAAAACATTCTGGAAAGAAATAGCAGGGTTCTGAGTGTGGCAAGAAGTTTACGAAAAGGGGCAATTTCAAATATCACCTAGGCATTCTCTCTGGAGGAAGGTGATTTAATTGTGATCAGTGTAATAAAACATTTCGTTTTGCTATCACACAAAGTCATGCAGAGATGAGACCATGTTTGTGTTCTTTGTGTGGAAAG
>NW_015507342.1:72457-73625 GCF_001515645.1 Sinocyclocheilus grahami | reverse complement strand
AGCAATGTTAAATCACCAGTTGTTCTCCCCGCCAGTGTTTTGCAAGAAAGTATGTGTTCGCGAATGTTGCTGGTATCCACATATCTCACAAAAGCAACCAATTGTGCCTGTCCACTGACATCAACCGATTCATCCAATTGAAGTGAAAATGATTCACCAGCCCTGAGTTTATCCAACAGTTGGTCAACTATGTCAGTGCCCATCTTGTCAATTCTACGCGAAACAGTTTTGATCTTGTCTGCTTGTTTTATCCACACAGCATAAGATGCTTCGACTGCTTTTGCTGATGCACTTTTTTCATGTTCTCTTGGCATGATGTAAATTCATGAAATTTTCTTCTGAAAAACTCCAGTGAGTTCCCGACCTGATGTGGGTGTTAAGTCCGGAGATGCTGTTGAAGATGAGATGGCTTCATTGCGCTGTTAGCTAACAGCTCACCACATAAAAAGCACAGTGCTGAGGGAGGGTTATGTGAAGTAGATGTAAATCCCATCCCTATGTATTCATCACGAAACTGGCGGTATTTTTGAGGCTCTGGTTTTGATTTTTTTTTAGCATGTTCGTCTTCTCTCAGAGGAGCTTGTCCTCTTTTAAGAAGCCACCTGTTCATTTTATCGCAACCTCTCCTAACCTACATTATTTGGCGCGCAGACACTGCTCCTGATCCGGGTCTCAATAAACAATAATAATTTGAAATGCATTTTAAGTTTGTGACTTTATTTTTAATGCACTTTTGTGTAGTCCTAATTTCATATAAAAATACAATAACCTATTTTCATAATTTATTCCTAAATGTCAGTTTCCACTTTCTCGCACGTACCCCCTGCAGTACCCCCGCGTACCTACATTTGAGAACCACTGGTATAGAGTGTAGAAACCGGAATTATATGTTAGTTGCAGGGTTTTTTGTGAGGAGGAGCATAAAGCTTCAGCTATCTTAAAGAAAAAAGATGATGGATCCTTACTGGACATTTACAAGAACTAAGCAAGTTTGTATATGTTCTGAATGCCATGTGTTTGTGCCATTTTGTTTATTTTATTGGTAACACTTTACAATAAGGTTGTATTAGTTAATGCATTAGTTAACATTAACTAACCATCGAGTAGCTTGTTACATTAAAACGTGGCTCCTTACCTTAAAAAAAGACCAAGCTGTGTGTGAAACTTT
>NW_015507342.1:71273-72447 GCF_001515645.1 Sinocyclocheilus grahami | reverse complement strand
TTATCCAACAGTTGCTCAACTATATCAGTCCCCATCTTGTCAATTGTACGCGAAACGGTGTAATTTGACAGTGGTACAGTTTTAATCTTGTCTGCTGCTGTTTTATCCAGCATGGTCTCAGCGAGCACAGCTGCAGCAGGAATTATCAGTTCCTCAGCCAGGCTAAATGGCTTTTTAGCTTTCGCCAAAAGTAAAGACACAGCATAAGATGCTTCGAGTGCTTTTGCTGATGCACTTGTGGCTTTTTTCATGTTCTCTTGGCATGATGTAAATTCATGAAATTTTCTTCTGAAAAACTCCAGTGAGTTCCCGACCTGATGTGGGTGTTTAGTCCGGAGATGCCGTTGAAGATGAGATGGCTTCATTGCGCTGTTAGCTAACAGCTTGTTCATGCATTAGTTAACATTAACTAACCATGATCAACACCTCTGTTCAGCATTAGTTAATCTTTGTTAACGTTAACTCACACATATATTAATGCATCTATTCACATTAACAGCACAATTAGTTAACGCATTAGTTACCATGAACTAACCATTATCAACACCTCTGTTCAGCATTAGTTAATCTTTGTTAACGTTAACACACATATATTAATGCATCTATTCACATTAACAGCACAATTAGTTAACGCATTAGTTAACATGAACTAACCATTATCAACACCTCTGTTCAGCATTAGTTCATCTTTGTTAACATTAACTCACACATATATTAATGCATCTATTCACATTAACAGCGCAGTTAGTTAACATTAGTTCATGTATTAGTTAACATTAACTAACCATGATCAACACCTCTGTCCAGCATTAGTTAATCTTTGTTAGTTAACTCACACATATATTAATACATCTATTCACATTAACAGCGCAATTAGTTAACATTAGTTCATGCATTAGTTAACATTAACTAACCATGATCAACACCTCTGTCCAGCATTAGTTAATCTTTGTTAATGTTAACTCACATATATTAATGCATCTATTCACATTAACAGCGCAATTAGTTAACATTAGTTAACATGAACTAACCATGATCAACACCTCTGTCCAGCATTAGTTAATCTTTGTTATTGTTAACTCACACATATATTAATGCATCTATTCACATTAACAGCGTAGTTAGTTAACATTAGTTAACATGAACTAACCATGAACAACACCTCTGTTCAGCA
>NW_015507342.1:69586-69798 GCF_001515645.1 Sinocyclocheilus grahami | reverse complement strand
ATATTATGGGAATATTTTAAATACCTTTCGCTTGTGACGAAAGTTGCTTTCATCAATCATAACGAACTCCCTGGGGTGTCCTATTGTTAGGCCCTTCCTTCTGGCATACAGCTTTATAGAATCTTTACAAATAGCTCGAACCTTCTTGGCCATGCTGCTGAGTGTGCGTGAGCTTCCAGCAATGCCATCTTCAATCATGTCGATTTGTCTCA
>NW_015507342.1:67617-69576 GCF_001515645.1 Sinocyclocheilus grahami | reverse complement strand
TATAAACATAACAGACTATAACATGTATTTTTCAAAATTAGACTAACCTTTTTTTTTTTTACATACCGATATATGAACTTCATCCAGGAGAATAAATTACACTTTGACTTGGCAAAAAGCGATCCAGACCTCACTGACTTGAATCTTCCCTTATGTCTCTTTCGTGTACAAGACCTTTAAACGTAATAAAATATTCTAGTGAGTAAGACCATGTGTCATATTTGTTTAAATTTTCCTAATACCACAGCAGACATGTAAAATTAATAATAATATATTCAAAAATAATAACATTATGAATTTTAAAAAAGATAATTTAAGCAAGCAAGCTCTGGTCAAAAATTTAGTTTAAATAATAATAATAATAATAATAATAATAATACTTACCAAACATAGTTGTCTGCTTTGTTGGGTTTATGAGTAAGCTTCATTGTATGTTGGCATAAATTGCACTTTATTTTTGCTTTAAGCAATTTTTTTTTCTGGAGCCATTTAATCAACTTCAATTTCTTCCTCTTTGTTTGACGTCCTTCAATCATTGACAGCAATTTTTTATTTAATGACCGACCCATGTCACCTTAGAAATACATAAAAATAATTAAAGTATTTAAAATAATAGTAATATTAACAAATACATTTATATTTAGTATGCATGCAACAAATGACATACTCAACATGGATAACAAATATATTAATGACTGAAAACTGTCAATGCCAATTTTAATAAATATTATCATTAGTAGATTAAGATATTTTATGAAGTTTTGTAATACATGTAGCATAAATATATCAGAATAACAGTAACAGTGTTGTACCATATATGCATTTCATGTTCTGACGAAAGAAACAGGCATAATTAAATAAATAAATCTTACATGATGTGTCACTGGATTGTTCGTAATTTTCCCCTTTGCATCTGTAATCGGCGCAGGCTGCGCCGGCGCGGGCTTTTTATCAGGAAGTGGCGTTCCAGAAATAAAAATCCCGAGAGATTTTTAGCTATAAAATTTTAAATCCCACAAGACAAACTTATCATTAACTTTAAAATTGTTAAGCGATTATTGTATAGAAGCCACCAGTCTTTGTGATTTCAGCTTCATTTAAAAAATAAAAAGAATAAGAAAAGAAAAACTACACTACCCAGAATCCTTCAGCACATTGCAAAAAAAAAAGCGGCCAGAGGTTATCCAGCGCAATACTGGTAGACTGTGGAGGCCAGGCCACAGCAAGTTTGATGATGGCGAGGTGACAGACGGATGACATTTTAGACTCTTGCCATCAGACCACCACCAGTCTTTGTGATTTCAGCTCCATTTAAAAAAGAAAACGAATAAGAAAAGAAAAACTACACTACCCACAATCCTTCAGCACATTGCAAAAAAAGAGCGGCCAGAGGTTATCCAGCGCATACTGGTAGACTGTGGAGGCCACAACAAGTTTGATGATGGCGAGTGGACAGACGGATGACATTTTAGACTCTTGCCATCAGACCAGAGGGAGACCGAAGACAAAACAGTCTCGGGATGAACTCACAGAAAAATCCGGTAAATTATGCACGTTTATCAGTTTACGTTCATCAGATATGGTTTGAACGTTTAGCACGAAATTTTTGAGAAATTGTTGATCCTGGTTTGAATGTTAGCAATAACTGAGAAAACGAAACAACTTTTAACTTAAATTTTTAACTAAGAAAAACTCTCTCTCTCTCTCTCGTCGGTGTAACGTAATGTGTTCAGGATGATTTTCTGCTCTAAATAAAGCAAGTGAAACAGACTCTTTACATTAATACTAAGATCCTTTTATTTTCTAGATAAACCACATGGAGCAGCGCCAACTGTTTCAATGGCTTTGGCTAAAGCCAAGGCAGAGACTGACACCTTGAGGGTGAAATGTCAATATCTGCAGGAGAAAATAGAAGATTTGACAAAAGAACAAGATTTCCTTAGACAACAGCTGTCAGAG
>NW_015507342.1:66672-67588 GCF_001515645.1 Sinocyclocheilus grahami | reverse complement strand
AAAATCTCTCAAGAAGATTCAGAAAGTGACCTCTCTGATTCTGACTCTTCTGACACTTCTGACTCAGAGTCATGTAGCTCAGACTCTTCAAGGGAGAAGAAAAAAAGAAAGAAGAAGGCAAAGAAAGTAAAGAAAAGATGAAAGAAAAACAAGCAGATGAGTAAATTCTATCAAAGGGGTAGGTTGTGCAAATTGAAATAATTTTTATAATTGTTTTTATATCAGGAATGTGAAATTGGTATATGTGTTGTGTAGTTTACCATTAAATACTCCTTGACACATGGATGGCTTCTTAATGTGATCACTAGAAAGCTAACAAGTGCAGAAATGTATTTTCTTTTTTAATATCTTAAAATATTTTTTATTGTCTATTTTAGTTACTGAACCATGGCAGGTGGTAAAGCGGTACAAATCAGTTCTGGAGATTTTCAAAAGAGGAAGCAACATGGCAGATGCATTCAGAAAGTATGGTGTGGACCGGAACACAATTGTGCAGAGTGCAGCTATTGCTGAACTGGTGATTGCAGCACCAGAGAAATATGAGGAAATCAATGACAAACATGCAAAGGGAGAGAAATTATCAAACATAGCCCAGAAATGTCAAGATGCAATTATGGCCGATGAGAACATTGCAAACAAAAAACCAACGATGAAAACTGATGGGAAGTTGCTTCCAATAAAAAAATAATTAATTTCCATGTAAAAAAAAGAAGAAAAAAAACAGTCAAAGAAGGGCTTTAAAACCCTAAGATAAAAAATATCCAAATACATTTTCCCCCATGTTTAATTCCAGTTATGTATCTTTCCTTGTTTAGGCCTGAATTGATAGTGCTGCACATGGTTTGTTTCTGTGTAGAGAGTTTTTGTTCTTAATGTTGCTTTGTTTTGTATTTTTTTGTGCTGGCAAAGATTGCCA
>NW_015507342.1:64306-65709 GCF_001515645.1 Sinocyclocheilus grahami | reverse complement strand
AGCTCGTTCCGCCTCGCTCAACTCAAAGTTGAGAATTCAAGATGGCTGCTCCCTACGTGAAAAGTAAGAGAGAACTCGAAATACTATAATATTTATAAAGCTTCTGTTATATTCCCGTGTCATAATGGAGTCATACACTCATTACTGCCCCACCTCTATCTGTCAACATGTTGCTATAGTGTATGTGAGTGTCTGCAGTTACAAAATGCGATGTATGCGATGTTCTGTTTTTTTTTGCTAACACTGCTAATGCTAAAATGAGTGAACTCCATTACATTTTTTTCTGACTTCTCTACTGGAAGTGACGTCATTCGTGTGTTCTGAAGTGGTAAACTGTACACTTAGAGTTGTGGATTTCGGACAGCAATTAAATTACCATACGACCTTGGTGTTTTTCAAAAAAGCGTAGGTAATTTAGCCGGGGATTTTTACGCGGGTGGTGGTAAAAAAACAAAACACTGGCATTCTGGATTCATGTGGCAATAAAATCACTGGCTAACCCCTGTACATGTTGAAAATCGCTTATGTCCCCATGATAAACAATTACTGTCCAAATCAGGCTATTGAGGCATTTCTTGTCAGATGTTAAATAGACATTTATAAAATGTTTTTAAGATGTTTATGATTTAGAATGTATGTAAAAATTTACTTTTTAAACACTTTTAGCCCGGATAGTACATGTAAGTCTCCAAGATGTCTTTTTGAGAAGGTTTGTCTGGAAAGCATCTGCTGTGTGCAAACATCTGATAAATGTATCTTACATTTTAAGTCACAAGCATCTTAAAGACATTTTCTAAATGTCTAAGAAAACACCGCATGGATGCATTACAGTTGAGCATACATTCTCAGCAGTTTACATGTGCTATCTGGGAGGAATTCCTAGCATTGCTATTATGTTGTTAGCATGTTTATAGCATGATTTAGCACATTGCTATCATGTGGACGACAGATTGATAGATATAGATAGATCCTTAAAGCATCACTGATAATCACCATCCACATTAACAATCTTACACAGTTATATTTGTGTTAGAGCAGTTTCGTGAAGCGCTTAGGCTTTGAGTGATATTTCTGAAGCGCTCAGCAAGCAATACAAGAACAAGGCTTAGGACCTCATCCGTCAACTCTCAGCCACGGCTCCATTACAGAGTTTAATTAAGGTCATTAATCCTGCTTATTTTTCATGAATGTCTCATTCATTCCTTCACATACCCAGCCTAACCTCGCTGTGGGCACACACAGTTGTCTGGGGCAACATCCCAGTTAATTACAACGAGCACTATTTCATTGTAAAAAAATGCTGTAGATGAAGTCTTGGACATCAGAGGAACTCCTTGAGGTACCCTTGTGTCTCAGCTCTGAAATGTGCTAATTGCTAACACGGTTGCAAAAAAAAAAAAAAA
>NW_015507342.1:51204-64296 GCF_001515645.1 Sinocyclocheilus grahami | reverse complement strand
ATTAACTAATGTTAACTAATACAACCTTATTGTAAAGTGTTACCGTTAAACCTGTCAAGTGCTTTTTATTTGTATTCTCTTTTCTTTTTTTCTTTCTCTTACACTTATTTTTTCTTGCACTTTCACTTTCTTGCACTTATTTTTGTACTCTTTTAAAGTCTTTTTAAAGCCTGTTATTAGTTAAACTGGTCAAGTGCTTTTTATTTTTATTCTTCTTTCTTTCTTTCTTTCTTTCTTTCTTTCTTTCTTTCTTTCTTTCTTTCTTTCTTTCTTTCTTTCTTTCTTTCTTTCTTTCTTTCTTTCTTTCTTTCTTTCTTTCTTTCTTTCTTTCTCTCTTTCTTTCACACTATCTATCCGTCTATACCGCTCTCTGTATCTGACAGTGGTCTGTATTTTGAGCTAATTGCCTGCCCGTCTCAGGGGAGATGTAGAGGATAATTTGACGTAGAGGCAGAGCTGAAGCTAATAATCCATCTGCTATTTCAAGGTCTGTGGCACCTGTCAGATATGTCTCTTGTGCTCAGGAGAGGAGAAGATCGTTTTTATGGCTACAGTACCTGCCACTCGCCTATTGCACTTGCCAAAATGAGAGAAGATTATATAAGTCAACGTCACTCTCCATCCCCAACGACCAGTTCCCTCCAAATAAAAGTACTGTAATAAAAATTAAGAGTGCATTAAAGACAGTCTAATACAATGTTTTACTGTTAAAATCATAGAGTAAAACAAGACAAATTCCTCTTTTAAGCCAAATGTACACTACAAGTCAAAAGGTCATCTTGAAATTGAAAGCTTGCCTTCTGTTATGTTACAGTGCACTTTACACAAGTTATCGCAGTCTGAGTCTACATGTGTCAATTACATCATTCCCCACTCCGTCTGTAGTACAGTACTGGAATTCATTCTCACACACAAAGTAACACAAGAAAATGTGGCTGACTGTGGGTGACATGGCCAGCAGTTTGATGGGCTTTTTTTTGGCTCCTTCCTCCCACTGCCTTGGCCTCCCCTTTTGCATTTTTGTGCTTTGGCAATTTCATCGGCTGTAGCTCATTGCTGTTTTCCTGGAAGTTGGGACCACCTCTTGAGTGTGCACACCTCGTGTAAGTTGGCCAGTTATTCTCTAAAAGGCTTTCATAGTCCTAGCTCCTGACAGACAGCTTATTCTCCCTCATATGTCTTGTCTCCAGAGGAATGTTGAGTGGTGTACAGTTGGAGGTCATGTTAACACTTGTCACCTTCTTTAAGCTAACTTGTGCTTCAATTAGAAAAGCAATTAATCTCAATATTCCCACAAATCCTCTGCAGCAAGTCACATGCACTATCCATATTCACTTTGTGGAAGCTCCTGTAAAGTGGATGAGTAAAAGTTGCTTAGGCACTCTTGAAATGAGGCAATTAACATTGTAAAGCTCGAAAAACAGACTATGCTGAAACCGTATACTTTTAGATTGTACTCACAGGGATGCAGGGACATCATACACTCTTAAAAATAAAGGTCCTTAAAATATTCTTCACAGCGATGCCATAGAAGAACCATTTTTGGTTCCACAAAGAACCATTCAGTCAAAGGTTCTTTAAAGGGGTCATATGATGCGATTAAAATTTTTCCTTTATCTTTGGCGTGTTACAAGCTCTTGGTACACAAATAAGATCTGTAATGTTGCAAAGACTAAAGTCTCAAATCCAAAGAGATATTCTTTATAAAAGTTAAGAGTCAACCACGCCAACCTAAAACGGCTCATTCTAACACGCCCCCACATGTCTATGTCACGACGTGGGAAGATTTGCATAACGCCGCCTAAATGTTCACGCAAAAAAAGAAGGCGTAACTTTTATTCTCGCTGTTGCCGCCGCCGCAATGTAACAAATGCCTCGTTTATAATGGGTTTTAATGTTTTTGTCTCGTCGCTCCGGCTGGGACACGGCATCATAATATAGTAAGGGGCGTAACATTTCCATCACATGCTTGAGGTATTCGGCCAATCACAACGCACTGGATAGCTGGCCAATCACAGCACACCTCGCTTTTCAGACCGATGAGCTTTGTAAAAATCGACGTGTTTCAGAAAGGCGGGGCATAGAGGAGAAACAATAATGTACAGTATGTGGAAAATAATGTGTTTTTTGAACCATAAACCGCATAAACACATTTCATTACACCAAATAATGTTATTTTTGGCAACATCATATGACCCCTTTAAAGAACCATCTCTTTCCTACCTTGTTATAATCTGAAGAACCTTATTTCGCCACAAAGTACCTGTTGTGAAACAGAAAGGTTCTTCAGATGTTAAAGGTTCTTTATAGAACCATTTAGACAAAAAGGTTATGGCATCGTGAAGCACCTTTATTTTTAAGAGTGTATCCTAAACTTTATTTTCTACGTGTTACATATTTCCTTTCTCTCTTAACTGTACAATATTGTTTTATTAAAAAGTAGATAGAATTTAATGATACCTACTTAATTAGTCTGTTCCAAAACAAACATAATTTTAATCATAGGTGAAAACAGTTTTAAAACTTAACTTATTTACTGTATGCTGCATCATACCTTCTTTTGGCAAAATAGTAAGGCAGCTCTGCATGTATCCTTATAGCAGTAAAAACAATCCTAAAATTCATTACATCATGCAGAGTGAAAAAAATAAATCCAAGATTATGGAGGAAGGTGAGAGAATTGTTGATTGGACACCACCATTCATAAGTTTGTGGTCAGTAAGTTTTTTTCTTTTTTAATTAACACTTTTATTTGACAAGGATGCATTAAATTAATCAAAGGTGACATTTACTGTCACCTTTGATTAATTTAATGCATCCTTGTCAAATAAAAGTGTTAATTAAAAAAAAAAAAACTTATTTATAAAATACATTTATAATGTTGCAACAACAAAAAAACAAAAATTATATTGCAAATAAATGCTGTTCTTTTGAACTTTCTACTCCTCAAAAAAAAAAAATCCTAGAAAAAGTCACAAGTTCCAAAAAAATGTTAAGTAGCAACGTTTTCCAAAAAATTATAAATAAAAATTAATTATATATAATTATATATAAATATGTTTTTAAATTGTAACAATATTACTCACAATATTACTGATTTTACTGTATTTACAAATAAATTAATGCAGACTTGGTGAGCATAAGATACTTCTTTCAAAAACATTAAAAAACTTACTGGCGCTAATCTTTTGAAAGGTAATGAAAAATGCACTCGTAAAATGTATTGAAGTGTAGTGCAAATTGATTTTCTCTTAATATCTAAAAGTATAGCTAAACATAATAAATTGATAATTACTTAGTTGAATAAATCGTGAGTAGTTAGATTTAGTGATATTAGGCATAGATTTAACCCAGTGTGTGTGTGTGTGTGTGTGTGTGTGTGTGTGCTTTGGATTTTTATATTTATCACACTGTTAGCTTGGCAACATGCTCAAACTTTCCTGGACTCGATTGTGAAGTGAGTCTTCTGTAAGGAGGACTGTTTGTGTGGTGTAGATGTGAGGTTTTAAAAAAAGTTATATTATGAGATCTTTTGACAGATGTGTTTTGTAAGCTACTATTTGTGTTAAAACAACAATGAAATCATTAGCAACATTAGGAAGTTCATATTAGCAAGTTCATATTAGCACTACTGTTGAAGTATGAAGCAGAACATGGCTTTCACAAAAGTGACGGTGGTGCTCAAAGCTCTTTCTGGAAACACTGAGGTTCCTCCTGCCAAACCTGCATTTGATGGACATGATTTAGACAATAACATAATCATTGATAAGTGCAGAGCATTATTACCAGGCAATCAGAGCATCGGACACTCGTTTATCACAATCACCTTCATTGTCTTTATTCTCTTCTCTTCTACAGAATGAATCAGTGGATGTCAACCCATCATCAACCCTTTCGCCATCATCTTTCAATCCATTCATAAAGACAAGTTTGGAACATTAATCCAACTTTTCTCTTGTAGATTGACTCCAAGCTCTAATTAACATACCAGGTGGCTCTAGCAGGGATGAGTGGTCAAGGACAATAATACTTTTGAAAAATAAAATCAGCAAAAGTTACATTTACTACAGCCGTGGAACTCATATTGTGCAAGTTTTCTGGAAGGTTCTCGTCCCTGAGGAAGAGGAGCTTAGGTGACTCAGGAGAGAATCTTGTTGTTCATTTTAAGAAGCCATTCTGAAGACTATGTTCTGCATCATGGCTTCTATTCTTTCTTTGTTCCATTCATTTTTCCCCTCTATTTGGTCCATGACTAGTGCCCTATGTTGCAGCAGAGACACTTCAGTGATTCCTGGCCCCCTGGAGTTCGATCTGCTCTTCCACCTTATCTGCCCAGGGCACATTTCCTCAGGGAAATCTTCCACGTACCAACTTGGACCTCTCTCCAACAGGAAGAAGGCTGCACATGTTCTTCTTCTCTAGAAATCACTCTGTTGCTAATCAAGGCAGCTAAACAGATAAACACAGTTTGATGCCATGGGTTCTGCTTCCTCTCTTCTCTGATTCCCTGTCTTGTTTTATTGGACTTTTGGGAAAGCACGTAGTTATTGCCCTGAACTGCAGGTTAGGCTTGAATTGTCATTACTTCCTCCACCTCCGCACATTAGTTTAGTACTGAGCACAGAAGTCTTGTGTTTAGAACCAGACGAGGTGAACTGTTTTGTCTAATTAGTTAGTAAGGCCAACAGAGGCCAACTGAGATGAAAGTCAGTGGCTCCCCTTTGCCTGTCTACACTTCTGTTTTAGGCTAAACACTGCTCTCTTCTATAGCTTACCCTTACATAAGGTTTTGTATTAGGGTTACTAAGAAATTGTTCTATATTCCACGAATGTTATACATTTTGTATTTAAATAAGGTAAAGAATATACTATTGGAATGGACAATACTGTATAAATCTATATGTAGATGTTCTGACAGGCCACTATAAATAAGCCGTTCATCATATTGGAACAGTTAAAGCCTTTTGTGAATACTCAAGAGCATGTTCACTGTGCATCTGCAGCCATATTCATTCACATATGAATATCTATATTTGCACTAATATTCAGCAGCTCTTATAAATGTTCTGAAGCTCTTATAAATGTTATTGATCATCAAGGAACCCTACCATTTATCGCTTTGGTTCTTACAACCGAAAGCTGAACGTTGTTGTGGTATTTTTGATGTATTCAATGTTCTTTTCATATGAATGATGAGCAGAGTCTGAAATGTTGAATGTTCAAAGATGGTGGACATAATGGCATGTCTGGAGTCATCAAATGACCATCTGAGATGATATCTATGGGCAATACCACTTATTTTCAAAAAGGTAATTAATTAATTGATTGATTTAGTAATGTGTACTAAAGGGGTCAATACCATGGGCTGTTTAGTATAAAAAGTAATTATTTACATGTTTTATTAGCAACAGCTATAGCTTGATCAATTATTTACAAACTTTTACACTTTAAAGTTATATCAAACTGCAAAATAAAATGAAACTGTTCATTTATATGTCACATTTAACTAACTGTATATTCAGTATTTGTATGGATTTGTTTTGATGCAACATCACTTTAAGAAGTGTCGATTGTTTTTTTTTCCCCTTCACAGCCACTTAGGGGTTGTTTCCAAGCTGCCATTGGCATGTGCATATAATCAGATCACATTGTGCAAAGCAGATGCAATGTTTTGCCCTTATTTTAGGTTGGAAGGCAGTGAGGACACTGAATATGTAAAAGCTTATTGAACTTCTGCTTGAGTGATTTCTCTTAATTATTCAAATAATCAGATTCAAGAGGACAGAGAGGCAGAATTTAATGGATTACAACAGCCCATTTCTCTGCAGGCCCCCTCTCTCCTCTTTCTTCTCACTCCATCCCCGCTGATGCTCAGAGCAGCTGGACTTGCTTTAACGTTTGTGCCATGATGGGTGGAGGGCGGAGGCTGAATAATGGCAACCAGGGAGCAAAGAGGTATTAGAAGAGATCGATAGCTGGCAACCCAGAGAGCCAGCCCATAATCTCTGTCAGCCATGTAGGAAAGTACATTATTGCGACTACAAAGCCTATTAACAAACCCACAGGTCGTGCATTATTGAAATGGTGGTGGTTTTATGAGGCTCAATTCAAAGAGAAAAGGAAGGAAAAAAGGGACAAACATAAATTATGCAGCCTCTCCAGGATCTGTGCAGCAGCTCTCTCTTGAAAATATTGCTTTTGTTTTGGCTTTAATTGGATTCATAGTTTGAAAGCTTTGTCAACTGGCAATTGTGTGTGTGTGTGTGTGTGCATGTTTATGTGGTTTATGAGGACACAAATTTGTATAATGACATGGGTATGACATAGGTATTACAACGAGAAGGTGATTTATGAGGACAATTTGAGTATCCCCGTAATTTAAAAGGCGTATAAATCATTCAGAATGAGTTTTTTTGAAAATCTAAAAATGCACAAAGTTTCCTGTAAGGGGTAGGTTTAGGGGTAGGGTTGGTGTAGGGCAATAGAAAATACGGTTTGAACAGTATAAAAACCATTACGCCTATTGAGAGTCCTCATAAACCATAAAAAACAACATGTGTGTGTGCGCGTGTGTGTGTGTGTGTGTGCGCATGTGTCTAGCCTGTGTAGATACTTAAGTGGTGTAGTGGTATTTCCCATTAGCCGATTTTCTTGAGGGAGAAAGAGAGAAGAAAAGGCCCCAGAGCAGGAGAATCTTAGACGTTGCTTTCTCCATACTGTGGCCTGCAGTTTAGTGGTTAGTTGATATTCATTAGAGATATTTTAACAATATAGATATACCGTTTGTTATTTTATCATTATATTATTTGCTGACTTGCCTTGCTTCATTTTGGAAGCGTAAAGTGGTGTTTTCTTTCCAACATAGATTGCCCAGCTCATTATTAGGTTGTTCTGAGGAAACTGACTGAGCTGAATGACACTTGATTTGCGAAAACAAAGAATCCAATTTCAGATCTAATGATAACATAAATGTTCAAACTGGACTGAATTACAGCACAACCTGCATTTGATTACAATACTTAAAACACCAGACTGTCTCCTGTTTAAACAATCTAATATAACATCTCCATATTTTAGTTCTTTAGAGACAGGCTTTTATATATATTCTAATTTCTCATAATAGCATGTGAATATCACTGTAGTTGGTGATACAGTTGAAGAAATTGTTCTATGTACAGTATGGTTCTATCTCTCACTTCTTTCTGTATTTGGAACAGAAAGGTGAATATGGCCTATAGAACTTTTTATTCAAAAGGTTTATGATTCCATGTTTCAAACTCTGAAAACATTCCATATCAGAATCAGAAAGAGCTTTATTGCCAGGTATGTTTATAAACACACAAGGAATTTGTCTTGTTGACAGTGCAGAAGAAAGTAGAGACATAGTGCTGACATGCATAGGAAGTAGGCAATAAAATGGATTATAACACAATAATATATAAAAATACAAAATTAAATGTAATACAATACAGTATAAAAATATTGGAAAAATGTAAACATAGACATAAGAAACCTTTTATAAGGTTGCAACGAATACTCTTTGTAACCAAACAAGTTCTATTGAGTTATATAACCTTTTAAGGATTCCAAGCATCAAAGTATAATATTTTATAGATTTTTTTATTTATTTACTGCCACAACATGTCA
Source organism: Sinocyclocheilus grahami (assembly GCF_001515645.1). Classification (NCBI taxonomy): domain Eukaryota; kingdom Metazoa; phylum Chordata; class Actinopteri; order Cypriniformes; family Cyprinidae; genus Sinocyclocheilus; species Sinocyclocheilus grahami. Next base: position 56,649 of record NW_015507342.1, on the reverse strand, counting down.
TCCATGTTCCTGTAGCTCAAATGGAAGATCATTGGTGCTAGCAACATCAAGGTTGTAGGTTTGATTACCAGGGAATGCACAGAATAGTAAAATGTATAACTTGAAATCAGTGTAACGAATCAGCTCATGAGGAAATATGAATAGTTAATCATAACTAGTTATAATTAATTATGAATATTTTAGATCCGCTGTAGATATTTAGCTGACCTCTCAGGGTCAACTGTCTTGTCAATTCTAAGAACGTTAATTTCCTGGTTAAGGGAAATAACTTCCTTACTGTACAATTCTACAAAGCTTGTAGCATAAATCTGCACGATTAAGTGACTCCAGTTATGAGCAAACAATGAACCTCGTCAAGTGTGATACAAGTAAGGTTTTATTAACTACATAAACACTTAAACTAGTCTAACATATGTAGCGTCTGGACCAATCAAAACAAGGTAGGATTACATATAGTGAAAGGATGACAGGAATGGGTTCCCTCATAAGCATGCCTAAAATAGTCTAAAAATATCAAAGACAACATACACCATGACCTGAAGAATACACTGTTCATTCAAAGAAAGGTTTTCCTATGAATTAATTAGTAGAAAAGTTAATTAGTCAATTTCTACCGTGCATTTGTGCCTCTTGCTTCTGGAAAATGCAGTGAGAGTCTCTGCTCACATTCCTTTACATCGTAAATGTATCTGGTGTCAGCGTTGCTATGGAACCAGGGGCCTGTTCGGCTTCCTGGGTGTTACAGAGTATTTGTTAAATCTAGCTAACAAAATATATATTGTGTGTTTGAGTGGTCTAGACGCTACATCAATGTAAGTTCACACATATGTGAAGTGCATAATATCATATCAGATACTATTATTTTTAGAAGTTGTTAGCCATAAATAGCTATAACAGCTTTTTTAAATAGTCTTTCAATCTTTTAATCTTTTTGGTATAAAGCATTCTCAGGAATCGAGTAAAAATCTAGTGTTTTGTATACAAACCTATTTTTTCAAAAGATGCATGCATGCAGCATCCCAAAACTGAGTGTAAAATACAGAATATATAAAATATATAGCTTTTTTCTGCTTCAATATTTTTGTATGACTTGCATAGTTTTGTACAACTCATAAAGATACCAGCTGGGATATATTTATCGAGAGGAGAATATACAATGTGGAATCATACATCTCTTTATCATGCATCTGCAGGTCAGCAATAAAATCAGCACACAGTAGTAGCCTCAAAGCAGTTACTTCCCAGACTGGATGAAGGGAGGTGACCTTAGTGGTGATCTCTAACAGTATGTTGATCTCATTACCAGAGAAGAACCACAGAATTCCTAGGAACTTGTGGAGAACAGAACGATCACGAGGCCCAGCAGACAGCATTTCAGCATTCTGGTCTACGTCACAGGAGAGAAGACAGATAGAGACATGTAAACGCCCACACATTTCACCTCTTGACCTGGCATTCTAGTCTGATATTGTAATACAACAGATGTGGGGTGATAAACAACAGGATAAGTAGGTGTAAACAGCTTGAGAGGTAAAGTAAGGGGTCGGTTTAGGGGTAGGGTTGGTGTAGGGCAATAGAAAATACGGTTTGTACAGTATAAAAACCATTACGCCTATGGAGAGTCCCCATAAATCATAAAAACAAACCTGTGCATATGTGCGGTGTGCGTGTGCGCGCGCGTGTGTGTGTGTGTGTGTGCGTTTTTGTGATTTATGAGGACACAGATTTGTATAATGACATGGGTTTGACATAGGTATTACAACGAGATGGTGATTTATGAGATCATTTTCAGTGTCCCCATATTTCAAAAGGCTTATAAATAATTCAGAATGAGCTTTTTTTAATATATATATATAAAAAATAAAAATAAAAAAAATAAAAAAATTATGAGTTTTTTGAAAATCTAAAAATGCAGAAAGTTTCCTGTAAGGGGTGTAAGGTTGGTGTAGGGTGATAGAAAATATGGTTTGTACAGTATAAAAATCATTACGCCTATGGAATGTCCGCACAATTCACAAAAACAAACCTGTGTGTGTGTGTGTGCGGGGTCTGAATACTTTCCGTACCCACTGTATATATAATGTATGTGTATAATAGAAAATTCAAAAGAACAGCATTTCTTTTGTAACATTATAAATGTATTTACTGTTACCTTGAATGAAGCCTTGCTGAATAAAACTATTAATATTGTTTAAAAAATAAATAAATAAATAATGCCCCCAAACTTTTGAACAGAAGTGTATTGTGCATCCCATATGATTTTACTATTATTAGGGATTTGCCAATAATACCATATGTGCTCAGAAGACTTGTGACCCTTGTGGTCATTTATGAAGCTTAAATTTTTTTTTTGACATTGTAAATTGGATGGCAAAGGGCATAGAAATGGTCTTTAGATTTACTCCTGTGATCCATGAAAGACTACATACTTAAAAAAAAAAACTTTCTGCTACTCCATATTAAAATTAAGTTCAATAATTATGTTATCCTCCAGTCTGCATTGTCTCTGTCGGGAATTGCATATCGGATAATACAATGTGGCAATGGCAATCGAGTGATTATAGCAGTGTGACAAAATAGTCAACATTATATTTTACGCATGCGACTGTCTGTTCTCTGTATCCCTTTATAAGCTTTGACACACAGAGAGACATCATATGAGAAGTGTCAGCTGCATCACTTGTACGTGACTCCGGGCATGACTGATGTTACACAGACATTGGAACCAACAAAGAACAGATTTCCGCACTTTGAAAGCTGTTACAGGACCATACTAATGCATCCGTCATGATTTTCCTGAATGTGACATCTGGAACATTGTTGTTTCAGACCTCTGAATGAGTTAATGCGATAATTGTGCTGGTACAATTTAAATAGCATTAGCAACCACCTTGTATGAACAGATTAGCAACAATGCATTTCTATGACATATTACGACAAGCACAATGTTAGCACTGGCAGTCCTATTAGAACATGATGATTATACTATATACATGTAACGTATACTAATTCACCTCATATTTAGGACACTACAAAAAAGAAAATAATAAGTCTATCATATATACGTATATACTGTGTACGCTATATATATATATATATATATATATATATTTATATATTGTTGGTTGGTTGTGTCTGTTTTGTTTATTACATGTTGATTTAAAGTGTCAGTTTTTGCATCATTATAGTCAAACCTGAAGATAAAGCATTTTGTTACCCATAATCTAATTGTAACAACAAAATTCAATAAAAACAAACCAGAATGCTTTAAAATAACTGGTTCATTTGGCTATAATCTATATAATTGAACCTGTTAGTTGAGTCTTATTATTTTATTTCTTATTAAAATAAAACATTTTGACCATTTAACTTTTTCAAATCAAGTCCACATTTATTTATTTATTTTATTTTATATTCACATAGCAAGTGCTGCAAAAGTCACCAGGTTTTGTACCATTCCCATGAAGTGATTTTTTTTTCAAAACTCATTTAAACATGGCTGAACAACACCAGAGAGTTAAACATGTATAGCTTTGACTAATTCCCATAATTGCAATTAGTTTTGCCCTTATATATTTTCAGACAACAGTATGTATCATGAATGCATTTAATTACATTCTATCTTGACACAGACCTGTATGCATTGTTGTTTGCTGTAACTGCCTATACTTTGGGGGTGAAGGATTAATGCAAGGTAATTTATCTGCAACAGTTCTGTGACAATGAATCAGCTTTAGAGAAAATAGCAATCAGTGGAAGCAAATTAAATGTTATTCATGTGTCTTTGATTCTTTTGAACCCCATTCTAATCAGTTGCAAAAGCTATACATCATAAATATCATCTTTATCTGTCAATCATATCCCTCCACCTCCAAACTCAGAGAATTGCATAGTGTACACAAAGCATTTTAAAATCTCATTACCCATGAAGGCACAGTTTAATCTCCAAAGCCCTTCTCTTTGTATCACAAATCACAGACCATTTGGAATAAAAATCACATTGATGATCCTGGGGGGGGGGGGGATAAAAAGTGATAAGAAAAAGTGACATGCTAACAGATTTCTGATTTGCATTTTTTCAGATTCTGAATGCTGAAGACCACCAGGATGACCACCATAATAATTCCCATAGTTTTTGACAAAACACTGTTTGACTTACTATTGACTTATACTCTGAGATGTTTATCATTTTCAAATCCCTCTTTGCCCTTTTTCTAAATTCATTTTGCATTACAAGTACAACGTGTTATTGTATATAAAAGTATACAATCCAAAATGTTATTTTCAAGCAAGCACATCTGCTCAATATGACATTCAGGAAAAAAATTAATAAAAATGAAGCCACTGCAATTTTTTGAGTTCACCTAGATGTAAAGAGTCAATCCACTGAAGGCGAGTGTAAGTGAGAACCCAAGTGCAGTTTATTTACAGAGTGATCCAAACAATAATCCAAGACACAGACTTGACTTGAACAGACTTGACACAAACAGACTAGACTCACCAACAGCGGGTTAAATACATTCAATACACGACAAGGACACACGGGAGGTGGTCCGGGGGGCGGGATGGAGGGCCAGGCCCGTGAAGAGGAACAGGCAGAGAGGGGAGCCATGGCAGAGCAGGCAGAACAGGGAGCCATGGTGGTGCAGGCAGATCGGGGAGCCATGGCGGTGCAGGCTGATCGGGGCGGCTGGGTGATGACGGCCGAGCAGGAAGCCATGGCGGTGCAGAGACATGGACAGACCACTTGCCTGTGACCGAACAAACAGAGAGTTCTTGGATGGCCTCCTTGGCCATGACAGGACAGACAGTGAGTTCATGAACGGCCTCCTTGGCCGTGGCAGGACAGACAGTGAGTTCAAAAACGGCCTCCATAGTCGTGACAGGGCAGACAGTGAGTTCATGGACGGCTTCCGTGGCCGTGACAAGGCAGTCTGTGAGTTCATGAATGGCCTCCGTGGCCGTGACAGGGCAGGCAGTGAATTCGGAAGCGGACGCCACCACCTCAGCCCCGCGTGGTGGCCATCTTGGCCGGGGACTCAGCCGTGGTGGCCATCTTGGACTCAGCCGTGGCCAGCATGATGTGAGAAAGCTCTGGCTTGGCAGACGTGACGTGAGTGAATGGCCGCTTTGGCCGTGACAGGACAGACAGTGAGTTCATGAACGGCCTCCTTGGCCGTGGCAGGACAGCCAGTGAGTTCAAAAACAGCCTCCATAGTCGTGACAGGGCAGACAGTGAGTTCATGGATGGCTTCCGTGGCCGTGACAAGGCAGTCTGTGAGTTCATGAACGGCCTCGCTGGGCATTAGGAAGCGGACACTGACTTCGCAAGAGGTTCCGCACCGGACTCGTGGACAGGAGAGGCCTCTGGAGTGCAGTGTGCAGCCCACACGCTCAAAATGGCGACCGCCATTACAGGAAGGGCCGCAGAGTGTGGCATGACCT
>NW_015507342.1:45779-51036 GCF_001515645.1 Sinocyclocheilus grahami | reverse complement strand
TCAGCCGTGGCGGCCATCTTGGCCGGGGACTCAGCCGTGGCGGCCATCTTGTGAGCAAGCTCTGGCTTGGCAGACGTGACGTGAGCTGGCCTGGCATGGTGTTAGCAGGTCCTGGAGTAGCAGGCGTGACATTGACTTGAACAGACATAGCATGAGCAGACACAAACAGACTAGACTCACCAACAGCGGGTTAAATACATTCAATACATGACAAGGACACAATGGGAACATGAAGCTACTTATAGCAGACAAGGAGGGTCACATGACATGAACAAACCAATGGGGAACAAGACACATTACTAAGACTACCAATCAGAACATGACACATACACAAGGCAGAGAGACAAGAGGCAAGGGAAGCATGACACAAACAGGGACCATGATTAAACTCCAAAATAAAAGACATGAAAACATGAACATGAAACAAAACCCAAACCCCACATTACACTAGATGAAGATATGAATGAGAAAATGAGAATCAAAGCATTTGTGTGAAATGAGATTGAATTTAATTTTATTTCAACACACACAACTAACTATTTTGTCTACATCTAAGTAAAGCAATTAGCAGATTCAAGCAAGATTGAGTTTCCAATTAAATTAAATCATTGTGTTGAAGACGGTATGTTGTCACAAATTTTGCAACAGATATATTTTCCACTAGGAAGTTCACATCTGTAGTGTATTGTTCTTAATTGGTTGACTGTGATTCAGTCCCAACATGCATATTATAGTTTTGTTTTGAGATGGTTTTCTTCTGACCTTTTCGCTTTATTTTGTGACTTCATATCAGCTAGAACAGACATCCATCACGACTCACTCATTAGAGCTCAAGTTGTATTTTTCTGTAGCCTGCGAGAAAAATCCATGTGGCGATGTGCTTTCAAATGTGTTTTCCAGGAATCTATTGACAAAATGAAGCTATGTTAGACTGCAAATTTTAGATGTGTCAGGGTGACTGAACCCACGCTGAACCGCATGAGACCTACCTGTCTATTGCAATTAAGCATGAACGCTGCTTTGTTGACCTGTTACAGCAAGAATGGACAAACAACCTTTAATGGTTACACTTTACTTGAAGGGGTGTGCATAAGACTGACATGACACCTTCATAATCATAACATGACACATACATAATCATGACATGGCATGTCATGAATATGAAGGTTTTTTAGTGCATGTTTATGACAACTGTCATTAAGTGTCATTCGCTCAGTTATGTAATTTTTAATGCAAAGATGACATTGTTTGAGATGTCTTTGTTATGGGCTATGGTTAGGGGTAAGGGTAGGGGTAGGGTTAGGTCAAATAATATCATATTTACATAAAAAATGACATAACTAAGCGAATGACACTTAATGACAGTTGTCATAAACATGCATAAAACCTCCTTCATATTCATGACATGTGTCATGTCATGATTATGAAGGTGCCATGTCAGTCTTATGCACACCCCTTCAAGTAAAGTGTTACCCATTTAATTTGGTCTGAGTTTTTAGTTCTAGACTATTCCATCCATGAGGGTGAAAGACATAGACAGCCTGTTTATGTCACCTAAAATACAGAATTATTATGTACTTTAAGGTGTTTTTCATTGTACCTCACAGTTTAAAGGAACATCAGTGGGTGCTTATAATTTGGGGTTTTATGTCTTCTGCCATTTCATTATAAATCTATCCATTATAATTTTTTATTAGGACTGTTTCACTTTTTAAAGAAAATTTCTACCTCTTAAATCTCTTACCTCTTGTTTTCCTGAATAGCATCCCCTTTGTAAACATAATTTGCTTTCTGTGACTTAAAAATCTGCAATTTGGGAAGCCCAAGTATCTGCAGAACATACTGCAAATGGGACCTTCCTCACAACAAACAACAAAATGCACTTTCTGTAATATATTGTGTTATGAAAATCTGCAGTAGTTAGAGATAATGACAGTAAACTAAGTTTTGTTTCCTAGTGGAAAATGCTAGAGAAGTCTATGGTGATCTCCTTAGGCAAACTCAACTTCTGTTTTGTTTGCATCTATTTGATGCCAGGTGACAATATGCACTCTAAGTAATTTAACTTTTGTGATTACTTTTGAAAATGCTGTTAAAACATAATGTGTTTTTGAGATAAATTCGGTTAGTATATGAACATAAAAATGCATATTAAAAACATGTGTTTATGGCCGCTGAAACCTTCTGTACATTTGCACAGTTTGTCAAGTAATGCTTTAATCTAAACACAGATTGAACTGAAAATGATTTCATTTCTATCTCAGGAATACTTGCGACAGCTTGAAATGATGCACCCAGAATAGAAACATTACTTGTAGACTTGTGCAAACTTTTCTGCCAGTGCATCCATTCCTTCAGTCTCTCTTCATATCCCATGATATCTTGTTCATTATCTTACGCTGACCAGACTGGAAAGGTCCATAAATGTTGCAGAGCGTTCCACATTAATAAATAATAAAACTTAATATAAGATGTTTTGAAAAATGTGAAGCAAGCAAAACCGTTAAAAATCGAGCCAGGTGATTGGCGCCAAAAGCTCTCCAATCTCTGCGAGCCTTCGGGAGCTCTGACAGGTCAAGGTGTCTCAGGTTGTCAAGGTTTAGAGATAAGAAACCTGCAATGACACTCTGATGGTCCTCATCCCTGGAACTGCCATAACATCATGTTCCTTTTCTCCTACTTTCCATTTCCACTAAATTCAGCACTCACTTGCACCACGGTCCATTTCTTGTCTCCAGTCGGGATGATAAGGCGAGACCTGTCAACTTTCTCTTTTAATGCTGGCTGTTGAATGGGGGTATTGTCCTGTGATTGGTGTTCAGGTGTCATCACCATGTCAGCCTTATAATGGCATTGGGTTTCCTGGCAAAGTGAGGTGAGATAAGGGTTCAATAGGCCAATTAAGTGCCCAGCAGTACTGCTTCCTTTCACAGAGGGTCACTACTTGAAAGAACACCTCCTGCATGCCACTGTTTACTAGAATGAGATAGGGATTGGTTGAGATGTGTAGATGTAGCATTCGATCAGAGAGTGAGGCTTCCTAGTTTTTTTTTTTTAAAGGAACATGTTTATTCCATAAAGTAAACCAGTCCACGTTCATATCTGGTACTAACATTTGTTTCGGACAATCGATCGCCAGTGGACAACATTAAATAGATAGGATCTGAAATGATTTGTGTTTGAAATTAATGTTAACTGCAATACACTTTTTACTGAAAAACTGAATTTGAATGAAAATGATTTATTATTATTATTATTTCAGTTAGTTGGCAAGGCAACATTTCTTTTTTTCATTTAGTTTAACTTGATGTACAAAAATAACTAAAACTGAAAAAAAATTATAAAAAAAACATATTTAAAGATTGCTATAATTAAAATGAAAACCATAAATAGATAAATAAAACTGATTCAAAATAATAATGAATATATATATATATATATATATATATATATATATATATATATATATGTCATTTATTCTATTTTTAAACTGTCATATACATGCTTCTTTATGGTTTATATATTAAAACAACATCCAATCATTAGGGATGCACAATCAACAATATATATATTTTCTTTCTTTCTGGATATTTAATTTTGCACGCTCCTTTCTTCTGTTTTTATATTTAGATTATACCATTGCCATCATCTACTTTAAAAAAACATTGATAATTTAAATACATTGTTAAATGTAATCTTTAGCAAATCTCAAAATATTAATTTTCCAAACTGTACATAAATTCACTTGTTTTTAGTGTTTTTGTGTGTGCGTGTGTGTTATTTTTATTTAGACAAAAAATATAGAAATGTTATTACAATAAAAGCATTATTGAGTTCTTATTATCAGTCTGAATTTCAGTTTCAGTCTGTGTATCTCTAATACAGACACATTTGAGATGCATGCTAATGCTCAGTCTAATCCGTCTCTGCTGACCACTTACTGCATGATTGGATCATCAGAGGTCTTTACGCTGTATGAACAGGGTCTTATATCCCAAAAAGTTTATTTCTGAGTGTTGTTTTCAGCTCATTTTAAGTTTGTAGACAACACTGAAGGTAAGTTTAGTGGGATCAAGAGCTCATCTCACTTTAACCTTCCTTTGCTTGGTGTTGCCAGTCTCGGTTTCTACCAATGATGAAACTTACCAATGTTGATGGAAGCTTCTGTAATTATAAGACTCTGTGTTTTTCAGAGCACAGACCAGCATGGGTAATGGGACAGCGAGAGTCAGCGTTGGCTTGCCTGTGGGTAGTTAAGGGCAAGAAGCAAGCAGACTGCCTGATTAGGTGTAGCTGCAATGAGAGCTCAGGGAACCAGTCACAGTGCTTCATGGGCATGTCGTGCTCCTTCGCTAATGGATATCATTAGCCTTAGCCGACACACCGCCCACAGCCTGTTTATTAGCACCCATTACACCACCATTGCCCAACAGCCCTATGCACTAGCAACCAACCCTACAAACCAAACGGTGTGTGTGACTGTGTGTGGTTGTGGTTTTTGTGCATGTGTGTGTGTGAGCATATGAGAGAGACAAATAGGTCTGGAGGATGTTTTGCCAAATAAACACAAGAACATTCATCAGAAGATTCAATTAAAAAGTTGAAATTAAATTTCCTTCAAATGTTGCCTGTTGTGAAAAACAGGTCTTGTGAACACTGACAGCATCACTCTCCGGTTCCTGTGCTGTCAGGATTGTCAAGATAACTCATTTTGCTTTTGCAGATGTATATTTTAACAGTTCCTGCAGACTGTTTCTCCCTCAGAATTTGAGTCAATTCATAAATCAGTAAGGCATCAGTAAGTAAAGACATTTCTCTTAGTCAATATATGCTGGGGTTCAGCTATATTACAGAAGTTGATTTAATTTTTTACGTTAGGTACATTACGTTGCGTAAAAAAAAAAAAAACATGACCATCAATGTTAAGCACTTAAATTAGTGATGTGATTGTACACATGTTGTTAAGGGGCTGACGAGACGTGAGACTTGCGGATCCATTCGCAGAGCTTTATTAGACACAGACAGAGACGTGGTCATACAGCAGGCATGGGTCAGATGAGGGCAAACAGGTATATGGTGGGCAAAACACAAGAATAGTCCTAGGGCTAGCACAGGTCGACGATCGGCAGACAGAATCAAAAGGGGCAAGACAAAAGGGGTGAATCCAGGGAACCAGGCGAAGATCAGAAACCGAGAAGGCTAAGGCTACGGCTAAGGCTAAGGCTAATGACTAGGGCTAAGGCTAATGACTAGGGCT
>NW_015507342.1:17793-44213 GCF_001515645.1 Sinocyclocheilus grahami | reverse complement strand
GATAAACGCTGAAACAATACTCGGCCGAGGGAAGGGATCAGAGTGAGTGTTAAATAGTGAGGGAGTGATATGAAACAGCTGGGTGCAATCAGTGTAAACAGGTGTGTGCAATTCGTGCTGAGTGCAATCAGTGCAATGCATGATGGGAAATGTAGTCCGGGGTGCTATGCAACAGTTTGTGTGGTGCGAGAGTCAATGAAAAGGAAAGTTCATGGACCGGATTCGTGACACATGTACATTTGACATTATTTTCTATGACAAAGTTAATAAATGATATGATATTTTAGTTTATTTTGAAAGTTTTTAAATCAGGCCAAATATTACAACATACCGTTCTTGTTCACGTCCCTTCTCTCTGGGATAGATAACAAAAGAAGTATTCTATCCAACAAAAGTGTCAAATTAATGTGAATAAAGAAAACTACTTTGAACCCAAAGTGCATTTTGCACTGTATTTATGTATAAAGGTGATAGTTTGTGCCCCCCAAATCAATCAAGTAAATTGATTTGATTTTATTGATGGAATTACATTGTTACTGTAAAACTGATACAGAACTGCTGCAGAAATCATGTTGTAGTTGTTCTTCCTTGAATCAGTGTTTGCCTATTTCATACTTTTGACACTATATCAGCTAAACTGTCTTTTCATAGACTGATCTGTTAAAACGAAACTCATGTTCGGACAGATGGCATCTCTGCAAGCCTTAATCTACAGAGTGAAAAAAAACGTAAGTAAAGATTTGCATAATTTTGTCTGGTGCTGAGGGACTAGGCATGGTGAAAGTCAGGTTTAAAATGCAAACACTAACATGCAATATTCTCACTATTACTGTATAATTAACCATTCAAAACGGGAATCCTAATTTTTGTATTGTTGTATTGACCGAAACTAGAATGTATGCAATATAACAATTCAACATGATCTTGACAGTTCATTACATGAGCAGGATATTTTTGCATGGCTATTTGTATAGCTTGGCATTGTGAACTACAGAATGCAAAATCCACTTGGCAGCAAGAAGGTTAGTTTAGTGTCAGCTCTATACATCTTTTCTCTCGCTCTCCATCTGTTTTTCCTAATTCATCCCTCCTTCCAAAATGGCTGTAATTACAATCTTTTTAGAGGAAAGATGCATGTGCCTGGTAACCGCTTGCCACATTCAGCAAGCTCTGCATACGCATGATACTGTACTGCCTGTGGTGCTGATGCTTGTGTATTTGAATTTGGACATCTGGACACAGAGCATGTTTTAATAGACAGAATGGACTTTTTGGTTCATTTCCGATCCAGAAATAAAATGCGCAAAATCTTGCACGCTAATCTGAGGCTGCATTGCATCATATTCAGCATCAGGTCTGACCAATTAAATTGTCACTTTACTCGCTGGGGAAAAATAATCTGTCAACATCATAGAGTGGAGAAGATGTACACAGACCAAAGCGTTATTAAGCAGAACAGAAAGATCAGAGCAGCTTTAACCTCTGATGCCATGTTTGTATCTTGTCTTAGAAATGATTGCATTTGTTCACCATCCCTAACTTTGAAGTCTTTTGGATGTTGAAGTGCAATTAAAGGGATAGTTCACCCAAACAATTAAAATTCTGCCATGCTGTTGTTTAAACATGCATTACTTTTGATTTAGTCATTTGTTGTGGGTCTGTCTATCTATTTTCCATTAATAAGTAAATGTATATTTTGTATATCTGTTTATTTATTTATTTATTCTGCATATATAAAACCACACTGGAACAGTGCAGATGTGATTTCAGTGACTTGCCTTATTTGTACAAACCAAAAACATTTCTGACACTCAGTAGAACGAGAATTCAATTGTAAAGCAATTGCAAATGAATAACACACGGAAAATGGGTGCTGACTGACTTATGCAGGAAATACATAGCAGCACACAAATAGGTAAAAAAAATAACACCTCACTATGAAGCGCACAGCCGGCATGAAGTATATTATGTCCCTCGCCCCTTTGTTTGACAGTAGGCAATTAAAGGATGTAGGTCACTGGTTATTGAAACAGTGCTTGCACAGAGATACATTGGTAACATCTGTTATTGCAAACAAATAGATGATCTGTCTTTCTGTTTCTCTCTATCTTTCATGACTCGATCAATCAATCAGTAAGGCACATGAATGGGGTCATGTGTCCATCAGATGGGTAGGATTTCTGTATTTCAATGTTTTCAATCATCTTTTGTCTAACACATTTGCTGTACTGAGATACATCCATCAGATCTTATTGTTCCCACAATAATCATGTTTGATAAATGAACTAGACATAACCAGACTTTGATTTTTAAGACAAAATTACCTTCTCCACAGAAAACGAACATACACATATATTCAGAACGAAATAAATTACTTTAAAATACCCAGAGTGCCCTGAGAGAGGAGAGTCCTCACTTTTGCACTGTTTTTGTGTCTGTTTGTTTCTGGCATTAATTAGTCATTTAAATGCGCTTGAGCTCTATTGTCTATGAATGAGGTTTTTTTTAAAGCGCACTCCTGAGAGTCCCACAATCTGAATGAAACAGATGTCAGCCACTTGCTGCCTCCCACCACTATCAGCTCCACCAGCAAGCCCTGTCTTCATAGTTAAAGAATAAAAAAATATATATTTAAAATAACAAAGATACTGAGTAAACATTGAACACAACAGGGCAGCCACCCACATTAAATAAATTCAAACTTTATGTTCAGAGGAGAGCACTTGAAATAGTTTGTGGAGGGTTTTTCATCCTGACATTCAATACAACCGTCCTGAGATCTAAAGGGAATGTTCTGTGGTTTAAGAAAGGATCTAATGCAATATGAACAGTGATGGGGAAGCTGCTTTGAAACTATAGCTTGTAAAGATACAGGCTACTAATAATTTAAAGTTTAGTTAAACTACAGTCAAGCTGCCCTTTTGAAAAAAGTTGTGAGCCACGCTATAAGCTACTGGTATTCTCAATATTATAGTAATACCAGTAAATTTTGACCTTGTCGGGACATTTTTTAGGTCCGCATGAGGAAACAAGCTTATAAATCAAACAGAATGAAGTGAAAATCTAAAAATGCCTGTAGTTTTGTGTGAGGGGTAGGTTTGTGTAGGGTTAGGGTAAGGGGATAGAAAATTCAGCTTTGCCATCATAGGAATACATTTCTTTTTAAAATAGATTAAAATAGAAAAAAGTTATTTTGAATTGCAATAGTATTCACAATATGACTATTTTTACTGTATTTTTAATTAAATAAATGCAGCATTGGTGAGCACAAGACTATTAGAAACATAAAAAAGTCCAAACTTTTGAATGGTTGTTATACATATATACATGCAGTGATGAACGTCAGCAGCTGTTTAATAATGTAGATTTGAAGAATTATAGTAATAGTGCCATCTGAATATTGATAAAGGAAGAAGACAATATACTGTACCTGGACATTTTTGAACTGGTTCATATTAGTGAACAATCTGAATGGCTCATTGAAAAATGTAGAGCCAATACTGTTACTGACAAATGTAAAAGGTGACATATCATTAAAATCTGACTTTTTTTTCTCATGTTTAAGTGCTATAGTTGTGTCCCCGGTGCATCTACCAAACCAGGAAACAATGTAAAACAACAACCCAGTTTTTTATTTTTTTTATTTTTTTGGTAAACCTTTCTCTGCATGCTTGTGAAAAAAACAAGCCGCTCAGATTTTATATTATAATATTACCGCCCATTAATCTGCAAGTTTCCACCCACGGCACTGCCATTGTGTTTTTGCAAGCAACAACGGTGTACCAGTTCTAACGCCATGGCGAAAGTTTGAGCAAAGCATGCTAACTGTTCTGTTTTTGGCTGCACAGATGAGCACAGCACACTATTTAGAGTCCCAGCCTCAGAGGAGAGAAGAGAGATTTATTTACTGTATATTACGCTGCTGCTACACAGATCTAATATAAACATGCAATTTATTTTTCAGCTGTTTACCTTCATAGACATAACTGACTGTTTTTGTAACTTGTGTGTGTTTTTAACATAAACTTGTGTGTATTTGACATTTTATGTGTAATAAGACATGAAAGAGAACTTAGTTTAGTACTCACATGCAGTGTCACAGCCACTTTCTGTGTACATGCTTCGGATGTGTGTGCTCAGAAAACCCTATATCAGAAGTTTAAACTAATACGGCTTAAAACGCATGATTTCAGTGAGATAGACATGATAATCAAAACCAAACAGATGTTTTTTGACAGAGTATCTGAGGTGCAAGCTGTAAAGGCACAGCCCTATTCTGGAAAAGGGGCTGGGGATCAGCAGCTCATTTGCATTTAAAGAGACTTGCATGAAACAGGCACTCATTTTACTCAAAATAGGCATTTTCAAAATTATATAATAAATGACATTTCAAGTATTTTGAGATGAAACTTCACAGACACATTCTGGGGACACCTAAGGTTTATATTACATATTGTAAAAAGGGGCATAATAAGTCTCCTTTAAGTTAGTAGCATTGCAACTTTTAGTTTCTAAAAGCCCAATACTGAATATAAAATACTACACATTTTCTCTGATCAAACAGCATTTCCAAAACAGTCTGAGAATGTACAGTACAGTACAGTACAAATAAATAAATAAATGAAAATGCTGTTTATTTCTATGTAGCTCTAGAAATTGGTCTTTAAAATATTAAATCCATATAGATGTTGGTCGCTCTATGAGTACAACAACTTTGTGAAGTTCACAAAGCATTCACAAAGTCTATCAATGCAGAGCCAAACAGGCAGCATTACCATCTACCGTTCCACCATTTGACAAGATGCCAGCGGTTCCAAGCTGAGTTTAAATCTCACTCTTGTAACAATCCGATAGTAATTATCTTCCCTGGATGAGCCATATAGCAGCTGAAATGACTGCTGGTGGGGATCGAAGTGTAGAGTAAATTAAACGAATTGATCAGAATAACTGAGCTGCACAGGGGTTCAACCCCTAATGCAGAGAGGGGCTTTTTGGCACCACAGCAATAATGGTGACATTGAATGCTTCAGAATAGTTTTTTCACACAAGAAAACAGAAGCGAAGAAATTTAACAGAACATTGGTCCATGCTTCCTGATTAGTTAACTTGAATAAAACTCTTTAATTGCAGGGTAAAGATTAGATTAATGGTCATGGCAGCTTGTGTGCTTTTTTTTTCCAGACACATCCTGCCAATTTGGAGTAAAAAGGAATCCGATGCCATTTAATGATATCCAAAATAAACATATGAAACATTTACATATGAAAATCAATGCTAATTAGCCCTATTTCTTCATTTATTTCATGTTTCTGGCCTTTTTGGTATGTTCCGCTTGCAGTAGATTGATATTCTGAGAACAAGGGACAAATTAGTGAGGGTGTATTGTTGTCAAACAAGACATGATTGCAAAGAAAGAAGAAGATAATTAGGCGATGTGAGATGAAAGATCCTCATGTGTCACTTTACATGGTGCCCAAAAGAAGTGAGCCGTGCCAGAAGTCTCCTCGTAGCCCTTTGATGTCATATCCTCATTTTGATTGTTTTTAATCTTTTTTTGAAAATATGTATGTGGTTATATTTAGATATTTTTCTCACTGCTATTTCAACACCTTGCACCATTTCTCATATGCATGAGTGAGTTTGAGTGAGAGGCATGGGTTAAGGGACATTAGCTTGTCACAAGCTTGAAAACCTCACCAGGAGATAGACCTGTTTTTCTTTTAAGCAACACAGCGGTAGGTAAGAGTCGTGGATCAACAAGCGGAATGTGTTTTACTGGCTTTGAGAGGAGAACAATTGGGAAAAAACACTTCCTGAGGATGCTAAAAATTGAGCCTTATAACATGAACTAACATTTCAAATAACAAGAGATGTAGTTACTCAGTCACAGTCCAAACAGCACAGTGAAGACAGTATGTTTCTTATACAGACAAATGCATGTGGACAAAACATTTAGGCATTGAAAAAAAAAAGAATTAGCCTAGAATGTGTTTCTAGATGTATTTAGTATACATTTGTTCCAGTTTGAGTGCATTTGTGACATATGACTTATAATGTTTTTTGAAAAAAAAAAAAGCTACCCAAATAAAGTTTTTCTTACAGTCATTTCAGCCCTACAATTGGAACTCATTGGCTTACACTTAAAAATAAACAAATTTTTATTGGCATTGATGGTTACATGAAAAATCTTGAACTTCCATGGAAACTTTTAATTCCCCTAAATGTTATTCATAGTGAAAAATGGTTCTTTAGAATTTTAAAATGTTCAAAAATGAAAAAAAAAGGTTCACCTAATGGCATCACTGCAAAAATAACAAACTAAATGCAAAGTTCTGTCATGAAACTCTAGATGGCACCATCACCATCGTTCTCATGGTACAGTAACATGTGAATGATGGTGTTTTACATACTTGGCTAGTGCTTGCTGTAACAGTTGCAGCATGCTTTAGAAACCCTCCACCTTCCCCAGCTCCACCTGTATAAATCTGCTATGTGTAATTTCATATATGTTATACATGGGGGTTATTTCATATGCGCGGCAGCACTGCAGCAGTATTTCTTACATGCTCTGCATGTCCATGGCTGTAATTTGGCAGTCTCAGTACTTGCTCTGCCACAGCAGCATTGCAGATCTATTCCACCAAGACCAAAAACATTAACATTGTCATGTATATTACCATGCTAAACTAACTAACTAATTAACCAACTAACTAAATAATCCCTTTTGTAACCTTTATTTTTAGTGTATTTTTAGTTTAGAGTGTAGGACCAATATATATTTTTGTATTTTAATTTATTTATTTTTTCCTTAAAAAAAAAAAAAAAACTCTTGTGAATATATAGCTGTAATTACAATACAAGAAGTAAATATGAAATATAAATTGTTCATTCCAGTAATGGTTTGTCTGTTCCTTGTTTTGTGTGAGTTTTGCTCCCCATGTGCCTTCCTTGCCCTTATTTGGTCCTTCCTGTTCCTGTCCCCATTTAGTTCTATTAGTTCCAGGTGTTCCTTGTTATTAGTTATCCTCCTCACCTGTCTGCCCCTCGTTATCTGCCCTATTTGAATTCTGGCCCATTCTGTTCTCCCTTAACTGGAATTGTGTATGTCTACCCTTGCTACGTGTGATTTCCTTGTTCCCTGGAGGTGATTAAAATCTATACGTTTGAATTCCACTCCTCGTCTCCTTGCTCCTTTGTCTCCGTGCTCCTCACAGTAGCAAACCGTGACATGGTTACTGGTTTGTTGTGAATCGAACATGTCCAGTTGTTCTATTAATCTTTTTTTCATTAAATTGAATCGGTTCAAATCATTAATATTTGTTAATTGGACAATTCACATTGTGTTTGTTACATTAAATAGAATGTGTTTCTAGATGTATTTAGTATACATTTGTTCCAGTTTGAGTGCATTTGTGACATATGACTTATAATGTTTTTTGAAAAAAAAAAAAGCTACCCAAATAAAGTTTTTCTTACAGTCATTTCAGCCCTACAATTGGAACTCATTGGCTTACACTTAAAAATAAACAAATTTTTATTGGCATTGATGGTTACATGAAAAATCTTGAACTTCCATGGAAACTTTTAATTCCCCTAAATGTTATTCATAGTGAAAAATGGTTCTTTAGAATTTTAAAATGTTCAAAAATGAAAAAAAAAGGTTCACCTAATGGCATCACTGCAAAAATAACAAACTAAATGCAAAGTTCTGTCATGAAACTCTAGATGGCACCATCACCATCGTTCTCATGGTACAGTAACATGTGAATGATGGTGTTTTACATACTTGGCTAGTGCTTGCTGTAACAGTTGCAGCATGCTTTAGAAACCCTCCACCTTCCCCAGCTCCACCTGTATAAATCTGCTATGTGTAATTTCATATATGTTATACATGGGGGTTATTTCATATGCGCGGCAGCACTGCAGCAGTATTTCTTACATGCTCTGCATGTCCATGGCTGTAATTTGGCAGTCTCAGTACTTGCTCTGCCACAGCAGCATTGCAGATCTATTCCACCAAGACCAAAAACATTAACATTGTCATGTATATTACCATGCTAAACTAACTAACTAATTAACCAACTAACTAAATAATCCCTTTTGTAACCTTTATTTTTAGTGTATTTTTAGTTTAGAGTGTAGGACCAATATATATTTTTGTATTTTAATTTATTTATTTTTTCCTTAAAAAAAAAAAAAAAACTCTTGTGAATATATAGCTGTAATTACAATACAAGAAGTAAATATGAAATATAAATTGTTCATTCCAGTAATGGTTTGTCTGTTCCTTGTTTTGTGTGAGTTTTGCTCCCCATGTGCCTTCCTTGCCCTTATTTGGTCCTTCCTGTTCCTGTCCCCATTTAGTTCTATTAGTTCCAGGTGTTCCTTGTTATTAGTTATCCTCCTCACCTGTCTGCCCCTCGTTATCTGCCCTATTTGAATTCTGGCCCATTCTGTTCTCCCTTAACTGGAATTGTGTATGTCTACCCTTGCTACGTGTGATTTCCTTGTTCCCTGGAGGTGATTAAAATCTATACGTTTGAATTCCACTCCTCGTCTCCTTGCTCCTTTGTCTCCGTGCTCCTCACAGTAGCAAACCGTGACATGGTTACTGGTTTGTTGTGAATCGAACATGTCCAGTTGTTCTATTAATCTTTTTTTCATTAAATTGAATCGGTTCAAATCATTAATATTTGTTAATTGGACAATTCACATTGTGTTTGTTACATTAAATAAATGATATTTCATATATATATATATATATATATATATATATATACATGGGCGCACTCAATGTTTTAAATTAAAAGAAGATTTTTAATTAATGTCACTTTATTGGATTTATGATCATTGAAGCCCTGTTTTTAATAGCTGAGGTGACAGTAAAACACCTGTTCTTGTAGTATTACCATCTAAATATCATTTGAAAATCTCACAAAAAGCAGTTCTTATATAAAAAATCTAATAAGTAGGGCTCCCAGTGACTGTTTTGTATCTGAATAACACAATAATTCAGCAGCCGTTATAGCATGGACTATAAGTGGTCATGGGTTGAGTGTTTGTGAAACCAAACAAAACTGGCACTTGTGATTTGAGTTTTCCTGTACAGTGATTGCATTATGTTGAGGAGCTTGGTGCAGCAGGGGTGAAGAGACATGCTACGCTATTTTAAGAGGTGGATGGGTGATGAGTGCTAGAGAGCGTGTGCGCAATTCATTTCTACGCTTGACTGTCCTTCACAGGGAAATCAAAATGTAGCAGATGTGCTACTACTCTCGTATTTGACATGTGCATGACAAAAACACATCCTCCGTGCCAGTGAAAGTTTATTTGTGTGATTGATTGTTTATTTGTGTCTTTGTGCTATGGCCTTCATTTATACAACTGTTTAGCTTTTAAGCTGGTAGCTTATCAGAAAATGTATACATTTTCTTGTTTTCGATAACCTGCAAATGTCCTGAATAGTAATGAGCTGCAGCTGAGCTGAAAACAAAGGCTGGATTCTTGGGTCTGAGTACTCTGAAGTTCAGCATTTCTCTGTGGCAACACATTTTGAGCATGTCTATACAGTATGATTTATGCTGTTGTTTCTGAACAGAGCAATTATGATACTTGAACGGTACTTTAAGGGTACTATATGTATATAAACCTAATCATTTCTATAGACAAAGTAAATCTAGTAAGATAGTTTAGTATAGTACATATATAGCAGTTATTAATGGCAGCTATTAATGTTGCCATGTAACTATAATAATCAGCACATCTTTCTTGTTTGATGCATGACAAGATGCTCTCCTTTTTCCATTTTAATGGAAATCTGAATCTGTTGTTAATTTGTGAGCATTTGTTGCCATGGTTTGTATTACTTGTTCCATGTAATTTTCCATGACAAAAATAGAAAATATATAGCTAGATGTCACTGTAAAAACTACTCTGTTGTTAATTGTAACCTTTAATATTATAGTACTGTGCAATAGGGCTCCCTAATTATTTTACAGCATTAGCTGAGATTTTATTTTATCCTTAAGAACATTTTCATTAAAATTGTATTTAAAGACAAAGCGACAATTTCGGTTTGATCAAAGAAAAAAAAAAGCAATTTTATGTTTAGTATTTACCCCCTGCTATACCAAAAATCTACAAAATGTATTATTTAAAATTATAAATGTATCATAATATATATGTGTTTAGTTATACAGAATGGATCCGTGTACTGTAGTAGATGCAGTCAGCAGGCAATTGGTTTTTTGGCATCTCCATGAGGTCCTGTTCGGTATCACAACTTGACTTCTCTAAAAAGTAAAAAAGCTCTTTGCTGTTACACTGTACACATACTATAAAATTCTGATTTTTTTTTCTTTCATATGTGCTTATATGGGCTCCTTATATCATTTGGTTCTTTGAAGTCCTTTTGGAGATTCTAAGTGTCCTTTTTGGAAAGACTAAATTTAAATCTAAATTTGATTATATAAATAACTTTATATATAGAAGAATTTCAATCTAAATTTATCTTGAAAAAAGCTTGCAGAAAATAGATTTTTGATATAGATAGATTCACCCTTCAATCTTTTGGTTTACTTTGCTGGATATAGCAAATGATGACAAAATAAACATTTGAAACAAGATAAATGGTCTATGCTTAATTTCATGAAGTGTGTGATTAATCAAATTAAAATTAGGCCCTGTCCACTTGAACGCGGTTATTTTTAAAACCGCAGCTTTTTCTATGCGGTTTGGCCATTCGTCCTAATGCCAACGCTGCACCAGGTCACTGAAACCGAACATTTTTTAAAACGCCTTCCAGGGTGAAGATTTTCAAAAACTCTGGTTGCTGTGTTATCGTGTATACAACGAAAAACTGAGTTTTTGGCTTGTGACGTCGGAGCCTGTGCTGTTATCTCCGCCTACTGGAAACTTTTTCAGGCTTCTTATTGGCCAACATGGCTTTACGGTTGAGATTATATTGCCACCTGTTGGTTTGGCATGCTTTTGACAGTGCTTCAAAGCATGCATTTGCGTTTTCATGTGGACAGAGATTTTTTTTTAAATGGAAGAAGGAAAAACTCTGTTTATAAAAATACCCGTGTACATGTGGACATGGCCTTGGTCATATACTTGATGTTCCTCAAACACAAAATTTTAAATAAATAAATAAATCATGATATGCTAAGTTGGTGCTGTGGATTAAACCATATGTTGCCACCATTCCCAAATAAAGAACTATAACATTAATGACTACTATTTTTGCCCTACTTCAGTTAATGTTATTAATTTAACACTCTTAAATTACATTATTAATGTATTGATCACTGTAGTGTGTGTAGTAACTGAAGACTTCACAGTAACATTGGCTAATGTGATGTCTGTGACAACAACATTAACCATCGGGCGAACATTATTAACTTCTTCTATAAATAACTTTATATAACTTCTATAAAACCATATAACTTGTAACCTATGAGTAGTGATTGATTTTGACTAGCATGTGCTAAGGTGTGATTACTGCCATTTAATTAGGTTCCCTGCCTTGTTGTAGAGACAGGGGATTTACTCTATACATAAACACACCCTTCAAACAATTAACAAAGAAATTGACACATAAGCCCAGCTACCTTTAGCCTCCATAATGAGACAACGATTTTTTATTTTTTCACCAATGAGGCTTGACAAATCTTTTTTCATATGCTGTATTTTACCTCATTAAATCTTAATGCTGTAAAACTGTGTTAGGGAATGCATTTCTTCAGAGTCCTTATAAGTGTTTGTGCTCCAGATGCAGTCATCTTTGAAAGTCTGGCCACAGATGAATCGTTTGGCACTGGTCTCACAAGTTCCCTTTGTCCTCCCCATTGCAAATGTCCAATTATCTTTTTTTTTACTATTATTATTTGGTGGAGAGAGTGAGTCTGTGCAAGATGACTTGTTGGGATAGGTTTGGAGGAGATGCCTGGTTTCCATCTAAGGGTAAATGCAGTACTGGATAACAAGCTCCAGCTTACTGTGTATCTGTGTTAGGACATGGCTTTGGGCACTTCACATCTTCCCTCATTTAAGTTTCCTTGTTCTGTGCAGCATTTTAAAAAGCAGCAGCAGGAAAAAAAAAAATCTTTCCATAACATCTATATTCAGTTATGGCCAGTTAATATTGTGACATCAGTTGGTGGCAGTCCATCTCCCATCATGCATCTGGTAAACAATGTCTTTAAAGTACATAATCCTTCTTTATATGTTCTATTGTTTGTCAGTGTGTAGTGTACTGTTCTATGCATGCATGTGTTTGAAGTTCATGTTTTATCTCTTTAGTATTAGCCCGCCTGTTAATTACTCACTCTCAGTGCGCTGCCCATGTGTCTGTATGGTCTGCCTTATGTTCTGCTGTATGACTCATCTATGCACAATAAACTCTATTCAACATCTTTGTGACTTTAAGATATATGAGACTTATGATTCACAACCATATCATGAATGTTAAAGAACCATCTGTGAATAGTAGGCATCAGTCAGAGCTTGTCAGATTCACACACATACATATGGAGGCTCAAAAAAAGTATTTGGACAACTACACCAACATATGTATGCAAAAACAAAGTGTAGTGAGTATTTATTGATTGATTGATTGATTGATTGATTGAATTTAGATTACCTTTGCTGTCATCTAACATTCACTTCAAGTTTAAAAGGGTCCTTTGATGCGATTTCATTTTTTCCTTTCTCTTTGTAGTGTTACAAACTCTTGGTGCATAAAGAAGATCTGTAAAGTTGCAAAGACTAAAGTCTAAAATCCAAAGAGATATTCTTTATAAAAGTTAAGAGTCAACCACACCTACCTAAAATGGCTCATTCTAACACGCCCCCACATGTCTACATCACGATGTGGGAAGATTTGTATAACGCCGCCCAGATGTTCATGCAAGGAAAGAAGGCGTAACTTTTATTCTCGCTGTAGTATTGTTGTTGCCACTGCCGCCATGTCGTGAAGGCAATTCACTGTTTTGTTGTGAAAGCGAAACTACTTTGTTTGGCCTTCCAAAAGAGGATGATATCCACTTCATCATGGCTAGAGCTGATTCGTGCTGATCAGCTTTCGCTGTGGACGAAGCAGAGTCCAGCCTGGGGTCGTCAAATGTGGTTACCGCAAGCCCGCCGGCCACGCCGTTCTCAAGCCTGCCAGCCACCGCAAACTCTAGACCGCCGGCCTCCGCTCACTCTAGCCTGCCGTTGAAGACGCTGTGTGTTTCGTTGTGAAAGCGAAACTACTTTGTTTGGCCTTCCAAAAGAGGATGATATCCACTTCATCATGGCTAGAGCTGATTCGTGCTGATCAGCTTTCGCTGTGGACGAAGCAGAGTCCAGCCTGGGGTCGTCAAATGTGGTTACCGCAAGCCCGCCGGCCACGCCGTTCTCAAGCCTGCCAGCCACCGCAAACTCTAGACCGCCGGCCTCCGCTCACTCTAGCCTGCCGTGTGTGACGCTGTGTGTTTCGTTGTGAAAGCGAAACTACTTTGTTTGGCCTTCCACAAGAGGACACGACTAGAAATCAGTGGTTAAGTTGTATTTACAACACTGTTCCAGAACAGTTCAACCCAAATATTCAGATGTGTGCAGCGCATTTTATGGAGGACTGTTTCCTGATCCTGGGAGAGTAGACTACAATGCCGGCTGTTCTGACTCACAGACTGTAAGTACGTTTTCGCTTTTAAAGGATTTGCCACTGATGATTCAAATGCGAGTTTTGAGCAGTGTAGAGTAACGCTTGTTGTTTGTCATTTCTCCGATCACAAATGCAGACATGGTTTTATGTTTACATGGCGCGATGCAACGCAACGCGTAAAAAGACAGTATAAGTCATTATAATTGGTAATTATGTCCCCATTGGAGGCAACAAATGTCTCGTTTATAATGGGTTTTAATGTTTTTGTCTCATCGCTCCAGCCGGGACACGGCATCACAATATGGGGCGTAACATTTCCGTCACACGCTTGAGGTATTCGGCCAATCACAACACACTGGATAGCTGGCCAATCACAGCACACCTCACTTTTCAGACCGATGAGATTTGTAAAAATCGACGCATTTCAGAAAGTCAGGGCATAGAGGAGAACAAATAATGTACAGTATGTGGAAAATAATGTTTTTAGAACCTTAAACTGCATAAACACATTTCATTACACCAAATACACAAAATAATGTTATGTTTAGTAACATCATATGACCCCTTTATAACACTGTTAAATGTAGTCTTCCACTAAACTCAAAATTAATATTTTTGTAACACTTTTGAAAACTGTTCTGTCATTAACTAATAACTACACAGTAAAAAATGAGTAATGCAATATTAGCACTCTAATAACTACTATTAGCTAATAAGGAACTCTCATTAATGGATTAGTAAGTAATAGTGCATAGTGAATATGGCAGTATACTATTAGCGAATCAGTAACTACTATTTTTCCATATCTCCCAGAGAACTAGAACTACTATATACAGGTTATGAATAATGCATAATGTATAACTGATTCTAAAGTGAAGTTCGTGGAAGCCCACTAGTAATTACTCAAGTATTACCAGATCTTTCAGAAATAATTACTTATTATTTGTATCAGAATTCTAAAGTAAAAAAAGACATAGTAACTCTCTAGTAATGACTGAAATCACTGTAAGCTTTTGAGGGTTTTGTAAGGTACTGGATAGTAATGACTCAAGTCTTGTTACATCCTTCTAAAGGAATTACCAATTATTTAAATCAGTATTCGAAAATGAAGATCATGATTACTCCCTAGTAATAATGACA
Source organism: Sinocyclocheilus grahami (assembly GCF_001515645.1). NCBI lineage: Eukaryota > Metazoa > Chordata > Actinopteri > Cypriniformes > Cyprinidae > Sinocyclocheilus > Sinocyclocheilus grahami. The sequence goes on along the minus strand of NW_015507342.1, from coordinate 29,422 downwards.
GAAGCCAACTTTTGATGTTTTTGTAAGCTTCTGGATAGTAATTCCTTCCAATGGATTTGGTTACACTTCATTATTATATCATTATATTGGGTTACCATGATCTTCACTTTAGAATACTGATCCAAATAATTAGTAATTTCTTTAGAAGGATGTACTGTAGTAACACTGGAGTCAATACTATCCAAAACCGTACACATACCTCAAAAGCTTACAGTCACTTCAGTCAATATTATGGAGTTATCTTGCTTTTCACTTTAGAATACTGATCCATTGTTGGGGGTAACGCATTACATCACATAATGTGAGTTATGTATTCAGATTACTTTTTATAAAATTAAGAAACGCATTACTTATTAATTTAGAAGGAAATATCTGAGTTACTTTTTCATATAAGTAATGCCAGTTACTTTGTTTCCCATGTCTCGTCTTGACATGTCTTGACAGCTCTCATGTTGCAATGTTGAGAGCAATCAGGAGTAAGTGCAGAGGCGTTGTGCGTGCTGTGTGAATGTGATGCTTTTTGTAGTTCTAGACTAAATATGGACATGTATTTACTCATTTCATCTGCATGAAAACAGATTCAGTATTCCTCAAAATGAAATGTCAAATGTAAACTCAGAATATTATACAAATCTACAATAATTAACTAAGACAAAATAATTTATGTATTTAATTCCATTTATTAAACAAAGTCTTTGCTACTGATCTTCGATGATCCATTTCAAACATACTAAGCAAAAATGACACATTTGTGTTTCATTTTTGTTATTGCTGAATAGTGTTGAACTTTCTTCTCCTGCGTTATATTCTTCATGCAATTTGTTTGAGCTGCACTCTCTATTGTACAGACATGAATTTGCATTCCCTTCAGCCTGAGGCGCATTCATTTCACTTTTGTTGTAAAAGGGCTTTTACATTTGTAAAATAACTATTAAAAACAAACAAGCAAGCCCTGCCCAGATTTTCTTTTTAAAAAGAACTCAAAAGTAACGCAAGACATTACTTCCCATAAAAAGTAACCGAGTAATGTAATTAGTTACTTTTTGGGGGAGTAAAACAATATTGTATTGCATTACTTTTAAAAATAACTTTCTCCAACCCTGGATCCAAATAATTAGTAATCCCTTCTGAAAGATTTGGTAATAATTGAGTCTTTTCTAGTGGTTAACCATGATTTTCACTTCGGAATTAATCATACATTTTTCATTATTCACATTAATTATGAGCCTGTATATAGTAGTTATCTGAGAGACATGAAAAACATGTCTGTTTCAAGTTACTGATTAGCTAATCAATTTTAACTAAGCACTATCACTTACTAATACGTTACTGAGAGTGTATTGTTAGTTAATAGACAGTTACTTAATAGAATGCTAATAGTGCAGTTTTTTTAAAAACTGATTTTAAAATAATTGTGTGTAGCTTTTAGTATTTAATATAGACAGAATGGTAAATCATTTTAATATCAGCCATGTATTGATTGTCTGCTATAACATGAAGAAAATAATTATTGCTTCAGTACTGACTGTAATTTTTATTATAGATGCATACCTAATTTGCATTACATAAATAATACACCAAAGCTGCTGAATAAAATTGGCTCAGAAAAGTAAAGCAAGTTAGATGCGAAAAAAGCACTAGAATCATAGGTTTGCTGATTACACTTCGATATTTTGTTGTCTAATGCAATGACACGGAGACATTTTTAAGTGCTGCACACACACAACACAATATAGCCCTGATTTTCCACTCACCAAAATTTTATAGAAATCACCGGAAAAGTGTAAATTAGGTGGAAAATCAAAGCTCCTTCATGTGAGTGACAATCACTGTTTGAATGATCAAACCCATGATTTGAGAGAAGCACTGATACATCCCCAATGCTCAAGAGATATTTAGTAGTTTAAATATGAAGACCTGTCTGCAGTCCAAGTCCAGGTGCTAAAATGTGTTTTCACCAGAACTGACATTGGTGACGACCTACAGTTGTGTAATGTGAAAAGAATAGCAGTTTATGAAAGTTGGGTGGTGAATGGGAACCACACAGCGTCACACTCGGCGGGCTTGAGTGAGCGGCGGCCGGCGGCCTAGAGTGAGCAGAGGCCAGCGGATTCAACAAAGGATTCAACGACCCCGGACTGGACTCCGCTTCGTCCATGGTGAAAGCCGATCCGACGAGCCACTGTGCGAAGTTGATGTATTTCCTGAGCGACCAGCACAGATCAGCTCTAGGCATGACGAAGCAGATATCGTCCTCAATTGGAAGGCCAAACAAAGTAGTTTCGCTTTCACAATGAAACACACAGCGCCTTCACGACATGGTGGCAGCAACAATACTACAGCGAGAATAAAAGCCACGCCTTCTTTCTTTGCGTGAACATTTGGGCGGCGTTATGCAAATCTTCCCACATCGTGACGTAGACATGTGGGGGCGTGTTAGAACGAGCCGTTTTAAGTAGACGTGGTTGACTCTTAAGGTTTATAAATAATATCTCTTTGGATTTGAGACTTTAGTCTTTGCAACTTTACAGATCTTCTTTGTGCACCAAGAGCTTGAAACACTTCAAAGAGAAGGGAAAAATTTGCTTTAAGCAAATTATTAAAAATAAATAATAACTGTGTGTGTGTGTGTGTGTGTGATATTTATATTAGAGTATAATACATATTTTATATTATATATAAATATTGCATATTATCAAAGAATCTGAAGAAAAAAATATCAGTTTCCACAAAAATTTTAAACAGCACAAATATTTTGAACATTCATAATAGTAAGGAATCTTTCAAATCAGCATATTAGAATGATTTCTGAAGGATCATGTGATACTAAAGACTGAAGTAATGGAGAAATTATAAATTAAATTAAATTAAATTAAAATTAAATTAATTTTAATTCAATTTACAGTGGGGTTAATTTTGAACCCCACTGTCTAAAGAATAAACGATTATTAAACAATGAAAACAATTTGTGCCACAGCAAGGTGCCCACAAATATGTTGCAGCCCCCATTATGTGTCTCAACAAGTACCTAAAGATAATTGAACTAATGATAGCAATTGGCATTTGTTGTTTTTATGCTTTATATTATATAAATTTGCCTTTTTTTTCAAAGTGAAACCATTTTGATTTAATGAGCTTGTAGTCAGATGCATAAACCGAGACATCAAAGGCAGACCATTGTGGTACTGCGGGACGAAAGTAATGAACACAGAGATGTATTGCTTACTTTACCTTTTTTAAGCTCATTGCCAGGTCAACAATGACAAATTATCATATAAAAAACCCCCGCAGATCATGCAGTTGCGGACACCATAGGATGTGAAGGTTCAAACCTTGTAAAAAGTTTGTGGCTGAATGTTTACTGTAATGCCTTCATGTGTCGTCGTATTTTGTAAGCCTACGTGTTCCCATGACAACCGTGTTCTTAAGAGTCATACTTCATTTATGCTTGTGGGTGTGTGAGAGACAGACAGTTCAAAGGATTTATCATCATTATTTTAATTCTTAACAAACAAATGGAGAGAGTGTGCTGTAATTACGTACTCGCCATATTTTCCAAATCTAAATGCATAGTCCAGCTGACACAGAACCTACCAAGTGCACAGCATCTTTAATGCAATATGTTTGTTTTACTGTAGTTGTACAGGAGATCTGCTCATGGGAATGTGAATGCTTCCATTAATTAAACATTATCTCCTGCTTTTTACACAAATAAATATTGTTCACCTCAGTCTCAGAGGAGTCAGGGGTTTGGTTCAGTTGTGGTCTAGCATCGCTGGTGCTTCTCATCCAGCCTGAGGCATCTTTATCTTGCCTTGGGGTTTCTGAGCTCTGGGTCTGAGGATTTGATCTTCTCACCTCAGAGATACTGACCCTCAAACTCCACCTGTAGAACTACTGATTGATTCTGGGTCCCCTCCATTTCTAATGGTAGTGTTTTACTTGCTGTTAACTGCTAGCATGAGTTTCTTATGAGGTTCTGTTTTATTTTTAAATGCACTCTGTTATAAAATATCATATTTTTTCCATTATATTAACCCATCAATATTTATATTTATTTGTAAAACTTTATTTTAGTTTCACATTTGCAAGTGTCTAAAATCATGTAAATTGTTCTTTTAGAATTTTTTTTTATTTTTTTTTTTATGAATATTCAAACTTTATAATTACAATTATTCGTGTAGCACACACTTTTATCCAGAGCCTGCAATATAGAACGCTACAGGGATGACATCAAAACCCCAAAAATTAACCATAGGTTCCCTCAAGATTTTTCGCATGGCGTTTTATGATGGGGTATTTCAGTTTATGAGTAAAATAAGGTCTGTGGTAAACAAAACTTGACAATAATTTAACGGATTGCTCTACACTGTAAATTACACACACACACATTCGAAAATGCAAATTTTGATGCGGTTATGACAGGTGTCTTTTATACTGATAACGAGTTCAAACAGATGCCATTAATACAGGTCACGAGTGGAGGACAGAGGAGCCTCTTAAAGAAGAAGTTACAGGTCTGTGAGAGCCAGAAATCTTGCTTGTTTGTAGGTGACCAAATACTTATTTTACCGAGGAATTTAACAATTAATTCTTTAAAAATCCTACAATGTGATTTTCTGCATTTTTTTTTCTAATTTTGTCTCTCATAGTTGAGGTATACCTATGATGAAAATTACAGGCCTCTCTCATCTTTTTAAGTGGGAGAACTTGCACAATTGGTGGCTGACTAAATACTTTTTTGCCCCACTGTATAAACATTTTTTCTATAAGTAACAAACTACTACTAGTATTACCAGTTTATTAAGTATCGTCAAGATTACTACAGACATATTTTACTCATAAATTGAAAAACCCCATTATAAAACCATATAGGAAAATCTTGATGGAACCCATGGCAAATTAGTCTTCTGGGTTTTGACATCATTCCTGCAGCTCTCTAATCTCTGAAAAGTTAGCCTCTTTTGATTACAAAGGGTTCATTTATTTGATCAAAATACTGTAAAAACAGTAATGTTTTGAAATATTATTGCAGTTTAACTCTTTTGTATTCTAATGAATTGTAAAATGTAATGTATTCCTGTCATGGCGAAGCTGAATTTACCTAAGCCATTACTCAAGTCTTCAGTGTCACATGATTCTGCTGTAATACCATATACTCATTTGGTTGTGCTGTTTAAAGTTGACATAAATAGGAAACCCTTTTTTTCTGAATCACATTATAGCTCTTATTGTTAACAATTCACCTGTGCAAATGTTTCATGTTTTATTTTTACTTATGTTTTCATTTTTAGGCCACTTAAACCTTGTCACTGCAAGCTCGCATTCCTAATGTTCTAATTTGTTGTTCATAAAGTTATCACTCTGCGTTAATAATACAACTTTTTAGAACATTTTTGATGTTATACATTACTGTAACGGGGCTGACAAGACGTGAGATGTGCGGATCCATATGCAAGCTCTTTATTAGGAGAAGACAGAGACATGGTCATAAAACAGGCATGGGCCAGATAATGGCAGACAGGTATATGGCGGGCAAAACACAAGAATAGTCCTAGGGCTAGCGTAGGTCGACGATCGGCAGACAGAATCACAGGGGCGAGACTAGAGAGATAAATCCAGGGAGACAGGCAAAGATCAGAACCGAGAAAACTGGCAAGGCAAAACAAGGAAACACGGGAAGGCTAACAGGAACTAGGAAAACTAACAGGCGATGTAATACTCGGCAGTGAATGGTAGTTTGAGTGAGTGATATATAGTGAGTGAGTGATGTGAAACAGCTGTGTGCAATCAGTGAAAACAGCTGTGTGCAATCCGTGCTGAGTGCAATCACTGCAATGAATGATGGGATATGTAGTCTGGGGCGATGTGCAACAGTGTGTAGTGCGAGAGTCAATGAAACTGGAAAGGGTGACCTCCGATGACTAGCAGATGGAAGTTCATGGACCGGATTCGTGACAATTACAATACTGAAGAAATACTTCCATTCCATTGTGACATATTTAATTGTGGAAATGATTTGATGAAAAAAGTTGAAAACAGCATAAATTATTTTAATAAATTTTTTTCAACATTTTAAATATTTACTTTCACTTTTGATCAAATAATGCATCTCTATATTTATATATTGTAGGTACATTTACTAAATGAAGCACCATGAACTAATGTGATCCTGGACCACAGCCATTGCTTCACCATCTATTTAAGGATAGTGTGTAAATGTATGCCAGCTTTTAGGGAGCTGTTAGATTATGTGCCAGCATGAAATTCCACGGCACAGTTTGAGTACAGTGTGTCAGGACACTAAAAGCTCTGCTCTTATGTAGTGTTCACTACACTGGCTTACATGCTGAGATAATACTACCCTCTGTTGGGCTGTGTGTGAAATTGCTTAAAACTACTTCAGTGCTATGTAAAACGAACAATGAACTCACATATGTGGCTGGCATGACAATGAAACTCAGGGCTTTGTGTGGTGAGTGCATGGGCTACATTTCTAAAATGCATGTTTACTTGGCATTGTGAGAAAACTTCTCTTATTTTTATCTACTGTTCAACACCTTGATGCACATGTCTGAAGATTCTGTGTAGAATCTGAACAGGAAATAGCAGCTTAACTGTAAATCCCAGCAGTTTTACACTCCTAAGTCTTCTCCTTTGATCACTGTGCATCTGTTGACCAGCGATGTGTTGAGGCTGACCCTGCTTCAATGCTTTCCAGCAAGCAGAGGAGCTCAGGTTTGAGAGGCCACCACGATGTTCTGTCCCAGCAGGGATGTAGACCGGAGGGTGAGACAGAAAGAGAGAGGAGGGGTCAAGAGAGATCAGCCAACTCAGTTCAGACTTTGTAGTCTTCAAGGCCTGAAAGATGTCTGAAGTAAAATGTTTTTCATCTTTACACTTTTCAAGAACCATAGTAGTAATATAAGTTATTTACATTTGAGTGTTTCAGTGCTTGAGAGGCAATGATGAACAAGAAGATTAAATTTGGAAGAGATATGAACGCAAATGGCGAGAGGATAGGTTGCAGGTTTCCTATGAACTCATGAGGGATTCTCTCTCAACATTTCAAAAAGCAGTCAAGTCTGCCAAATCTAAATATTTATTGGAGATTATTAATAACAACTACAATTCTCCTAAAATATTGTTTTCAACGATTGATTCCGTTTTAAATGTTTAAATGGCTTTATGCAATTTTTTTTTAACTTTCTTTCTTGAGAAAGTAGATGGGTTGAGACCACATATGCAATTTGATTCCGACATCAATGAGACACCATGGAGTACTGCTATTTGGTCATCATTTGACCCTGTTACTCTCCCTACCTGTAAAAAGGTCATTTAACATTTAAGACCCACAGTTTTTCCTCATGATGTTATGCCTGCACGTTTTCTAAAACAAGTCATAAATACTGTTTGTGCAGATGCATGTTCCTTTATAAACATGAGTTTGAGCACCGGAATGGTTCCTGATAGTTTAAAATATGCAACAATTACTCCAATTTTAAAGACATCAAATTCAGATACATCTATTTTGTCCAACTTTAGACCAATCTCTAATTTACCTTTTATGTCTAAAATTCTGGAAAAAGCAATGTTAACTCAGTTACAAGCTTTCCTGAGTTCTAACAATATTTATGAAACTTTTCAATCTGGGTTCAGGAAATTACATAGTACAGAATCTGCTCTTTTAAAAGTTTTTAATGACATCTTATTGACGACAGATTCTAAAAATGCTGTTGCTTTGATCTTACTAGATCTCAGCTCAGCCTTTGACCTAGTTGATCACAATGTACTCATCTCACGCTTAAAACATCATATTGACCTGCGAGGCACTACTCTTCAATGGTTTCAGTCTTTTTTAACTAACCGTAAGATCTATGTACGTATTGGACAAAATATTTCCTCCACCGCTCCTCTGTCTTGTGGTGTTCCTCAGGGCTCCATTCTTGCTCCAACTCTGTTTATGTTATATATACTGCCTTTAGGTTAGATTTTTCAGAAATATGGAATTTCTTTTCATTTATATGCAGATGATGTTCAGTTGTACCTCCCCTTTAAACCAAATGATAAAAATGCACTAGGATCTCTGTATGCATGCATTCAGGAACTTAAAGGCACAATATGTAATTTTTCGCTGCTAGAGGGAGAGTATTCAAAATAAACAAAGAAGCAAAGGCGTAGTTTGATGATGCCGTGACTGAGTGTGGAATCATGGGAGTTGTCGTCTTCATCCCCACAGCCGACACAATCTTATGGGACTCGGGCAGAAATCATGTTCATGGATGAGCTAATGATTTATTAACATAGTAGAATGAAGCAGGGTGAGGCTGAAAGCCGTCGATGCGAAACGAGGCCGCTGAACGAGCACGACACATGGCTCGAAAGCAGTGGAGCTTTTACTAAGCCACAGTCGACCGCTTCCACTCCTTACGGTCGTGAGGGGGGGGGAGCAGCGCTGTTTTATCACACTAGATACGTTTGAATGTTCTGTTATAATGCTACTCTGTGCGGTCGTCACCTGTCTAATAAAACGCATAACATATTAAAGCATCTTTGGTGTTTCCATGTTTTCTACAAAACAAAACCGGAAATTGAGGTGTTATGATGTCATTGGCAGGCAACACAATGGGTGCGACCGAAATCGCATACTGCTTAGTAGGTACTACATTTGAATTTGAACGTACTACTCGACCGTTAAAAAAGTACGTTCTATATAGTATGAATGCGAGTAGTATGAATGGAATTCGGACGTACTACATCCGCCATGTTGATGTTGTCACGTGACATGCGTCTCCACAACAGTGCCTAACTTTAAAGAGCCCTCACTACTGCGAACATCAGCAATGTTTCACGTAATTCTTACCACTTTCATCGGCGATTAAACATCTTTTTACAGCCGACTCACGAAATCATCTCATCGACTTACAATGTTTAAACTTTCAATAAGTCAGCCGTTCACTTAGATCATGTTAAACAAGTGCAATTTAACCACAGTGAACAAGGTTTTTCCCTGAGGTACTTACACTTGAAGAGAGCCGCGTCGCTGCCTTCTGCCGTTCTCGAATATGGCGCCTCCTCTCGCGTGGCCTCATGGGATAGTAAAGTGTCCATCCTATGCATGCTACGGAATTCGGGTGGAAGTAGTAGGTCATCCGGGTACTTCTCGCCTACTGTTTTTCGAATACTATGAATTCGGACGTACTACTCGCCTCGCATACTGTTTTTCGCCTACTATACAGTATGGAAGTATGCGATTTCGGACGCAGCTAGTGACACTATGGACACAGTCCGTGTCACTAGTTAAAATTGCTTATTTCTCTGGATTTAAACATTCTTTGAAACATTTGGGATAATGTAAGTACACAAGTCAGCAAAATATATAACACTGTTCTAGTTGTTTTTGGATATTTTAATTAAAAAAATGCATATTGTGTCTTTAAGTCATGGCTTACAAAACTGTTTTTGACTCTAGACGGAGGTAAAACTGAAGTAATTTTGTTTGGACTTAGTGACGCTTTTAATGCCTGTAAATGTAACTTTGGTTCCTTAACTCAAAGGGTTACTCCATGTGCAAAAAAACTAGGTTTTTGGCTTGAATCTGGTCTAAAGCTCGACAAACAGATAAATGGAGTAGTTAAAGTGTGTTTTTTCAATCTTCGTCGCCTGGCTAAAGTGAAACCTTTGTTATCAACCAGGAACTTCGGAAAAAATAATTCATGCATTTGTTATTTCCCATTTAGACTATTGTAATTCACTTTATTATGGGATTAACTGCTCATCTATGGAGCGTTTACAACTGGTCCAAAACGCAGCAGCCAGGCTTTTGACGAGAACACTTAAATCCCAGCACATCTCTCCTGTCTTAATCTCTCTCCACTGGTTGCCTGTAAAATTCAGAGTTGAATTTAAAATATTTATCTGGGTTTTAAAAATCGCTTAATAATCTTGCGCCAGTCTACCTCACTGAGTTGTTGCACTCACACACATCAGCGAGACCACTTAGATCAGGGCATTTAAAAATGTTATCCATCCCTAGGTCCAGACTGAAACATCGTGGTGCTTTTGCTATTGCCGGGCCAACACCTTGGAATAATCTCCCTGTTGCCATTCGAACAGCACCTTTTCTGTCTGTTTTTAAATCAATGCTTAAATCTTATTTATTTGAAAAATGTATGCTGAGTTAAATTTTTACTGTACTGTTTTTGTGTATTTTCTACAACTATGTACAGCACTTTGGTCAACCCTTGGTTGTTTTAAAATGTGCTTTATAATTAAATGAAGAAAGAAGAAAGAAGAAAGAAGAATTTGCCGTCAGCATAGTGAAGCCTAAAGTATGCCCATTGCTCCATCTCACGTGACATACTTTTTTGTATTCTTGCGAGTTTCATTAGGTTTAAAAAAACAAAAATGTCAAGTGGTATAACCAAGTAAAAACATATCTTCCTTACACCTTGAATACCTGTGTGTGATCTTAATTATTATATTCTGGTATTAAGGTAAAAATTATATTTTTTTGCAAACAATCGATTATCAATCCATAAATATAATGTTACACACAATTTTACAACCTAAACTAACCTTGCCTTGTGATAAAAACAAATAATATTACATTTACTTTATTATGGGATTAACTGCTCATCTATGGAGCGTTTACAACTGGTCCAAAACGCAGCAGCCAGGCTTTTGACGAGAACACTTAAATCCCAGCACATCTCTCCTGTCTTAATCTCTCTCCACTGGTTGCCTGTAAAATTCAGAGTTGAATTTAAAATATTTATCTGGGTTTTAAAAATCGCTTAATAATCTTGCGCCAGTCTACCTCACTGAGTTGTTGCACTCACACACATCAGCGAGACCACTTAGATCAGGGCATTTAAAAATGTTATCCATCCCTAGGTCCAGACTGAAACATCGTGGTGCTTTTGCTATTGCCGGGCCAACACCTTGGAATAATCTCCCTGTTGCCATTCGAACAGCACCTTTTCTGTCTGTTTTTAAATCAATGCTTAAATCTTATTTATTTGAAAAATGTATGCTGAGTTAAATTTTTACTGTACTGTTTTTGTGTATTTTCTACAACTATGTACAGCACTTTGGTCAACCCTTGGTTGTTTTAAAATGTGCTTTATAATTAAATGAAGAAAGAAGAAAGAAGAAAGAAGAAAGAAGAAAGAAGAATTTGCCGTCAGCATAGTGAAGCCTAAAGTATGCCCATTGCTCCATCTCACGTGACATACTTTTTTGTATTCTTGCGAGTTTCATTAGGTTTAAAAAAACAAAAATGTCAAGTGGTATAACCAAGTAAAAACATATCTTCCTTACACCTTGAATACCTGTGTGTGATCTTAATTATTATATTCTGGTATTAAGGTAAAAATTATATTTTTTTGCAAACAATCGATTATCAATCCATAAATATAATGTTACACACAATTTTACAACCTAAACTAACCTTGCCTTGTGATAAAAACAAATAATATTACATTTTAAAAGACTTCTTGGCTTTCACATAAGTCATAATGGTCTATGTGAGTTCTTTCTATGATATCAGTTCCTATTTTATATTTTTATTTCCCTGCATGTTTCTGAATGTTGTTTGCAGGGGCATAGCAGCCATTTTAAATTGGGG
>NW_015507342.1:13284-17508 GCF_001515645.1 Sinocyclocheilus grahami | reverse complement strand
TGTAGAGGTTTGATGTGAGGTGGGGGGGGGGGGGGGGGCACACAGCTGTCAGTCGATGTGATCCTCAATGGCCAAATAAATACAGTATGCATTAGTTATAAATCAGGTGAGAAAAACTACAGACATGATAAGAGATACTATCTGAGCATAATTTGTATTTTCCACAGAGTTATAAAAGAGAACAAGTCCTGCAATTTAAGATAATTCAGTCCAGAGCAATGATTGATTTTCTCTTATTCTTTTGTTTGATTAAAATGAATGAGTTTTATGCTGTTGTCACTTTAAGACCTAATGCAGTAATCCACAATATTGATACACACACAGATTTTCCATTCACATTATTTACATTCCCTTAAGTCATAACTGACCGTGTTTACCTGAATACTCTCTCAGATGGCCATTTGGACATAATTGTACAAGTGCAATAAGAAGCAAAAAAAGAACTTATCGCACTTTATACTTATTTTAACACTGAGCACTGTTCTTCATTTTTTTCATTAATGCGTCATCTTTATCAATCTAACGAGTCAATAACTGTACTGCACTGCATGAATATATTTACATGCCGCAAAATCTCTATTAAGATCCTTTGTTGCTATGATGTACTGTATATCTAACAGCTATACCAATTGTTTTGTTTTTTAGTAGGGAAATCCGACCTGTATACATTCTAGAATGACCACCTTGGCATTTGACTTTATGCACCACAAAAATATATTAGAATGAATTATTGATATTTATGAAATGATTTTTTTGAACTTTAACTTTTTTTTAAAATAAATGAATAGATAGGACAAAAGCAGCAAAAACATGTTCAAACATATCCCCCTTTTTTTCCACTTTCCAGGACCTCTGAGTTCACAGACACAATGATGGGTTTAAATTTTTAATGGGCTAGACTGTTGAGGAACCGGGAGAACAACTGAGAAGTGGCAGAGTTAATAGGACACAAGTGAAGTACTGTGCAATGAAGTGCTGAACTTCACCACCACAACTCAATCACAACTGCTCTCTTTTTAGAGTTTCAGACAGAAAAATAACAATAATCTCCTCCAATTGCACTAATTCTTGTAAGGACAATGCCATTGATTTTAATGAAAGGCACAGTCCCTCCTTCTTTTGGCTTGAGATTGAACAATATTGAACGGGCTCGCTGCAAATGCACATTACACTTGATTGTGCATTACAGCATCGATTGCTATGATGACCAGAGAGTTATCAAAGCAAATGTAACTGGGCTAGAAGCTGTGATTACTACCCCTCCTTTCATCCCTCCGAGCGTTTTTGGTGTCTGCTTTTAACACATCCACGGGTCAACGTGCAGAAAGACTGCCGCTTAGCCTTTAGTTGGATAACTCATGGCCTGCACTGGGTTCATCCAATACACCGCCAGAAGCGTACAAGACCCCATCCAAAAACCTGCTGTACTGCCTTTGCTTTTATCCTGCGGTCTTATTTAGTCTTTACTTTCCTCTTTTCTTCTTTCATTTTTCCTTTTTGTGACCTTGTCAAGTTTTTGGCAGGTAGTGTGTAATTTCCTGGCCAGATTTAGTCCAAGAAAGCACTGTGGTGTATGTGTGCAGATGGAAAACCGTGTCCATGTGACGGCCTATCATTTAAAATGAACCATTAGTTTTAACAAACCAAGAAAGAATGGTTTTGACAAGCAGGAGAGCTGTTGTTTAAGTTTCATATTAATCGCCTTAGGAGGAATTCACTGCTGGCAGGATGAGCTTATAATAAAACTTGGCTTTCTGTGTAGCATGCAATTTTTTTTTCAATCGCTACATGATGATTTATAAATTCATAATATGATGTTTTTATAAGATTTTTGCAAAATGTCTAGAATGCCTTTTTGGAAACAATGATAAACCTCTGTATACTATTGTATACAAAATAGCTTGTATTTTATTTTTTTGCTTACACCACTTGATATTGAAAACCTAGAAATCCAGCAATTCTGTGTTGAAATAAACGTTATATGAAAATTTTCCCCTTTTGTTCTTTCTTTTTTATCATTGACTCTTACAGCATATGATAGCTATCTTTGCTATGTTGTCTGTATATCTATGCTCCCTTCTTGGCCATATCACTCTTGTGAGATTTTTTCCCCTGTAGTTTTTAATCCCAATGAGTATGTTTACCAATTTAAATGTGACTAACTAACTAGATATATTAATGAGTTATGGCCCTCACCATCCTGTGTGATAACTGATTTCTCTCAATTTCTCTCAAAGCACAAAGCAAACTGCTAATTCATGGAAAATTGTCACAGAAGGCTCAATTTATAAACCCATGCCACAGTTAGACAAACAGTGTTGTTTAAGACCACTGGGGATGTAAAAGACTGGATAAAACCACAAGGACGTGGTCTGATGAAACCATGCGGTAGCTGCTGGACCTTTGGAAGATCACAGTTCATGGTGTGAAAAATTACAGGAGGCACTCAATGTACTACTGTAATATAATTTCATTAATTATTTGAACCTGAAAAAACAACACAGTTGCTTTCCAGCAAGCATCGGTGAAGTAAATGAGAATGCAAGATCAAATGCATTCAATTGGAAAACAACATATTAACTCTGCATTCATTATTTTTTTACTTTGAAATGCAGCGTTCCATGTACTGGATTGAAAATTACTAGGCCATTTTGTTATGTTTTGTTGCATTTCCACGAAGCAATACTCAGCGGTAAAGACAGTGTAAGTCTTTTTCCAGACTATTGATCCATGGGGTCTCGCACCTGTGTAGAGCCATTTCATTTTAAAAGATGAGGGGGGGTTGGCTAATGTATGGCATCTCGTCTGAGCGACCCCTATTAATATAATGCATTACTTGAAATCTCACACAGATCACAGCTCTGGCTTGGTATATTTATTGAGTGGCCTGCCATTTATGGAGACAACTAAACAGTCAGAGAGCCAGAGAGAGAAAGAGACAGAGACGTACTTGGAAGTGAACATGAGTCGTCAGCGCTGTCTGAGCACCATGGTAACCATGAGCAAAGTGAGATGTCTGTATACATGGAGTGAACAACCAGGCTAAACAAAGGACTCAAACATTTAAAAAGTGTCATGGTTTCAGTGTCCTCTCTTCACCTGTCAGACTGAACAAAATAAAGGGCTGCACATTTACTATTACGTGGTAACCCTTCGTGCAGCTACCAGACAATTGCTTACTTGCTCAGTTCAGCTTCCTGAATCTTGCAGCTCCTAGCATGAGGATTACTTTAAAAAGGCTGCACATCAAAAACAATAAATGTTTCCATCTTAACTATGCAACTCTGGTATGGTGAGTCACTCACCATTAAAGTCTCCCGCTTCCTGTGCTAGTGAGTGTGACTTCCACTGTGCTGCTGTTTAGTTACTTAGAAAGTTCATTTTTAGTCAAAATATCATAATCTGTGAAACAAAAGTTGAACAAAAGCTGATTAGCTGAAAACATTGGATTGAATTTTCTTGAACATTGGAAATGTAACATTTAAACTGTATCTAATGAGCAAAAAGTGAGAAGTTAATATTGAATAACTAATGATGAATGAAACACTTTTGTCTCTCTGTCTCATATGTAGAGTTGGAAAGTCTGATTCATTCTAACAAATCCATTTGTTTGGATGATTCGTGTAAATAAACTGGATCACCAATTTTTGTCTGTCCACTCATAAACGTCAAATCTAAATATAATTGTTAAATAGTTAAATAGAAAATTACATAAATTATGGTGTTATTTAGTTGTAGTTAGTGTAAATTTATCAGTTCAAAGTTTAACACCATTGCACTGGAATTTATATATTTTAAAAAAACGTGTTTTTGTGCCAGAATTTCATATAAATTTAAAACAATGTTGCTCTCTTAACCCCTTAACTGTCACTCACATTTTTGAACATAGACGTGAAAGAGCACGATCCAAACTTACATTGTTATAATTCATGAACGAAAACATTTTGTACAGATGCCAGCATGAGCCAGTCGTCGAGGTAGTTGAGAACGCGAATGCCCGCTTCCCTCAATGGAACGAGGGCTGCCTCCACGACCTTGGTGAAGACACGAGGCGACAGGGATAGCCCGAAAGGGGAGGACCTTGTACTGATATGCTCGCCCTTCGAACGCAAAGCGGAGAAACGGTCTGTGTCGAGGGAGAATCGAGAAATGAAAGTACGCGTCCTTGAGGTCGACCGCTGCGAACCAATCGAAAGGACGGACGCAATGAAAGATGCGTTTCTG
>NW_015507342.1:2692-7463 GCF_001515645.1 Sinocyclocheilus grahami | reverse complement strand
ACAATGACCTTAAGCACACAGCTAAAATAATGAAGGAGTGGCTTCACAACAACTCTGTGACTGTTCTTGAATGGCCCAGCCAGAGCCCTGACTTAAACCCAATTGAGCATCTCTGGAGAGACCTAAAAATGGCTGTCCACCAATGTTTACCATCCAACCTGACAGAACTGGAGAGGATCTGCAAGGAGGAATGGCAGAGGATCCCCAAATCCAGGTGTGAAAAACTTGTTGCATCTTTCCCCAAAAGACTCATGGCTGTATTAGATCAAAAGGGTGCTTCTACTAAATACTGAGCAAAGGGTCTGAATACTTAGGACCGTGTGATATTTCAGTTTTTCTTTTTTAATAAATCTGCAAAAATGTCAACAATTCTGTGTTTTTCTGTCAATATGGGGTGCTGTGTGTACATTAATGAGGGAAAAAAAATTAACTTCAATGATTTTAGCAAATGGCTGCAATATAACAAAGAGTGAAAAATTTAAGGGGGTCTGAATACTTTCCGTACCCACTGTATATAGGATAGATAGTTTGTTTGTTTAGCACAGCATCAAACATGACAATTTATGAAATTAATAACATGTTGCTCCAAAATAACTATATAACATCAGTCATGTTTGAAATGGCTTGCTTCTGTGGTTCCATGTTGCATCTTATCACAGAATGAGACAGAAGATTTATTATTTTATAAAGTTCTATATTGTGATACAGGCTATGTCGATTATCATTGCATTGCAATTGTGTGTTTATTGCCTTCATGTTTCAGCAGTCATAATGTTAAATAGCATGTCATTCAGCTGTAGTGATATCTGCTACATTTGTCCATATAAGGGATTTCCTGGAATGTCATAAGTTGAATACTTCCATGAGTCTCACTTGCGAAACAGACATTACATAAGAGTGTTTAATGTTTTATTAATGCTCACATCGCCTCATTTTCGGTAAAGACAGAAAAAAATAATACTTAAGTACTTTGTAATGCAGTAACTTGAGTAGTTTTTCGGCAAACTACTTTTTTACTCTACTTGAGTCATATTATTTTTCAGTATTTTTACTTGTACTCAAGTAAACTATTCTTTAAGTAGCAATACTTTTACTTAAGTAAAAAAAAATGTTAGTACTTGTTCCACCACTGTAATTTACGTGAAAAGGAACAAAAGTTAATTGTACGGGTTTGGAGTTTTTTGCACAAATTTAGGCAGAGGCATGTTTTTTTCAGCGAGCCCAGTTTGTTTTTTTTGTTGTTGTTTTTTTTTACTTTGAATCACTCTTTGAAACTTCCTAAAAAGAACGGGGAACACAGAAAAGAGTAAAAGAGCGAAAAACAATAAAGTGCTTGTCGCTGAACTTATTTAATTTAAATGGCTGTTGAAGCTCATACGGTCCTCCTCTCTCCATTAGGGCAAGTATGAATAGGTCCTATTAATTACTTCTGACACCTCCTTGTTGTGAATTGCATGCTTGACACATAAATAGGAAAACAAGCATTGTAGGGACCATGCACAGGAATATGAGAAAAAGGGGAGAGATATCTGGAAATGAATCACACTCCAAATTGTAAGCGGTGAAAAGAGAAAAAGATCTGCTTCTATTCATGTCTCCCATAATTTACGGCACTTCTGAACAAACACATTAACAAAATACATAACACTGAAGAGGCAGAAAGGGACAGTTCATCAAACTGCATTTCACAGGCAGGAAATGTATTTAAAAAATCACATTCTCTACTTTCCTCAGTTTACCTGTGAAAAGCTACATTATGGACATATTTCCTCCCATGATGCTTGGGCTTTTCACAGGGAATAATGGCCACTCAGTATGTGACGTCCACCATAAATCAAACAGGCTGGCGTTGTGTTTACCCTTTAGAGATGGCTTGCAGAAACAGTATCTGCACCATCCAGCTGTTTCCCTTATTCCGCTCCTGCCGCTAATCACAGCATTCAAACCTCTCTCAGCCATTGTCTCTTTCTGAGTTTTGCCAAACTTCACCCGCAGTGTCACTCCTACTTTAGGTGGCTTCCCCCACCCCTGCCCTCAATGCTGCTCACTATTTGAAGATAGTGTAAGCAGACATTCGCTGTGCTGTAAAGTTGCTAACAAGTTGCATGTGGGTGAAGTTAAGTAACCAAATGTTGCTTCGACAAAACTGGAATAAATAGACGATTGGTTGAAACTTTCAAAAGAACAGATTTTCAGGGGATCTGCAAAACAGGGTTGTGCGCTATTCAGAACTGAAGTGAAGATGCCTTTTAAGTTTAAGATTCAATTCCTGAATATGATGCAGAATTGCAATTCACATTTAAATTCAAGTATGCTACCATTCAAAAGTTGGAGTAATGGCTGCTGAAAATTCAGTTTTGTCATAGCAGGAATATATTACATCATAAAATATATTAAAATAGACCACAATTATTTTAAATTGTAATAATTTACAACTTTAATGTATATTTGATCAAATAAATGCAGCCTTAATGAGCATAAAATACTTATTTTAAAACCATTTTTTAAAAAATCATACAAACCCCAAATTTTTTGATAGATATACAGACAAACAGAAGAACAACAGTGGAAGGACATGCAATTTCTCAGAATGCACTACCTGTGTTGATTTTCTTTGATGTGATTCAGTGCGTGCTCTTCCTGTCATTCAAATTCAACTTCATGTGGGTTGTGGCTATTTCAGTTCAGATTTACATTCATGAATTAAATAAGAGCTAATACTTAAGTTCTGAATTTTGCACAACCTTGCTTAGGACATATAATCAGGTCTAGTAGTAATGACTAGAAACATGGGCACTATCTTCTCTAATACATTAGAAGCTGTTGCCCCCATCAAATTGAAAAAGGTTAGAGAAAAACGTACTGTGCCATGGTACAACAGTAATACCCATTCTCTCAAGAAAAAAACTCATAGTCTTGAGCGCAAATGGAGAAAAACTAACTTGGAAGTTTTTAGAATTGCGTGGAAAAACAGTATGTCCAGCTATAGACAGGCTCTAAAAGCTGCCAGGGCCGAGCATATCCACAAACTCATAGAAAATAACCAAAACAATCCAAGGTTTTTATTTAGCACAGTGGCTAGATTAACAAATAACCAGACGCCACCCGATCTAAATATTCCCGCACAGTTTAATAGTAATGACTTTATGAATTTCTTCACTGATAAAATAGATAACATCAGAAATACAATAACAAATGTAGATTCTACAGCGTATAATACTTCAGCTTCATTCATCGCACCAAAAGATAAACTGCAGTGCTTTACAACTATAGGACAAGAAGAGGTAAATAAACTTATCACTGCATCTAAACCAACAACATGCCTGTTACATCCTGTACCCACTAAATTACTGAAAGACTTGTTACCTGTAGCAGAAGAACCGCTTCTCAATATTATTAACTCGTCGTTGTCTTTAGGTCACGTCCCAAAAACATTCAAGCTGGCGGTCATTAAGCCTCTTATTAAGAAACCACAACTAGATCCTAGTGAACTGGCAAATTACAGACCCATCTCAAATCTTCCTTTTATGTCTAAAATTTTAGAAAAAGTTGTGTCTGCTCAATTGTGCTCCTTCCTGCAAAAAAATGATCTCTATGAAGAATTTCAGTCAGGTTTCAGGCCCCACCATAGCACAGAAACTGCACTTGTTAAAATTACAAATGACTTGCTTCTTGCGTCAGACCAAGGCTGTGTCTCATTGCTAGTTTTACTTGATCTTAGTGCTGCATTCGATACTATAGATCATGACATACTCATAGATCGATTACAAAACTATACAGGTATCCAAGGGCAGGCTTTAAGATGGTTTAGATCCTACCTGTCCGATCGCTACCACATTGTTCATTTAAATGGGGAGTCATCTCAATTATCACCAGTAAAACATGGAGTGCCACAAGGATCTGTCCTAGGTCCTCTGCTATTTTCGATATACATGTTGCCACTTGGTAATATTATTAGGAAATACGGGATTAGTTTCCACTGTTATGCCGATGATACTCAACTATATATCTCAACAAGACCAGATGAAACTTCTAAATTATCTAAGCTAACAATACTGTTACTTTCTCTACAGTCAAAAATCTGGGTGTTATATTAGATAGCAACTTGTCTTTTGAAAATCATATTTCCCATGTTACAAAAACATTCTTCCATCTTAGAAACATTGCCAAGTTACGAAACATGTTACCTGTATCTGATGCAGAAAAGCTAGTTCATGCATTCATGACCTCTAGACTGGGCTATTGTAATGCTAGGTGGTTGTCCTGCATCTTCAATAAACAAGCTACAGGTAGTCCAAAATGCAGCGGCTAGAGTCCATACCAGGTCAAGAAAATATGATCATATTACCCCAATTTTACAGTCTCTGCGCTGGCTACCTATTAATTTCCGTATCAGTTACAAAATATTATTACTTATGTAGTGTCTGGACCAATCAAACACACAATTTTTCATTTGATTTAACAAATCAGTTCTTCATTAGATTAACAAATCGCCACAGTCCCCTCACCCCATAAACTGGATGCCAGGATGTCTGCAAATGACACCAAACCATGGCAACCCTGACACCCGATACTTTTACGAACTCATGGAATGTGAGCAGGGAAAAGCCCTGTCTTTTCATAAGGAAAATCCCTAAGGCACAGTAGGAATGGACTTTTCTACTAATTAATTCATAGGAAAACCTTTCTTTGAATGAACAGTGTATCCTTCAGGTCATTGTGTATATTATTGTCATCGTGTATGTTGTCTTTGAGATTTTATTCTGTTTAT
>NW_015507342.1:0-1453 GCF_001515645.1 Sinocyclocheilus grahami | reverse complement strand
ACATCCCGTGGTAACTAGGATTTACACAAGCTTCAGTCTGGATCCAGAACACCTGAGAAGAGATGATGCCAACCCCTCAGAGGACCTCAGATGATGCCAACCCTGAAACAACTTACAGAACTACCACATTTTGCTATAAGTTTGATTGCATCATATAATAATTGCTGTTAATAGTGTTCATCGTCTGTTTGATTACGTCTTTAATTTATTTTTCCGTATATTTCTGCCATATGTACATTAACTGACAGTCACCACTGATAAGCTACCACTAAATATTATAGAAACTTAATTTGCTGTAAAGTTGCTTTGCAACGATTTGTATTGTGAAAAGCGCTATACAAATAAACTTGAATTTAATTGAACTGAATAGTAGTAGGTACTTAGCAGCAGCTGCCTATAGTGAAAATGACCAAATGGATGACATTTTCTTCCCTCTATCCATAAGAATGTATTTGTAATTATATAGGTGGCTGTCTGCCCTTGTGGTCCTCAGCTTTCTCTAAACTTCTCTATCAGACCCTATCTAAAGGTTTTCAGGTACAAAAAGCTCCTCCTAGACTGCCATTTTTTTCACAACTTCGGCTCCGGAGGCCTAGGCTAATTGGTAGATCCACCAGGGAGCCCTTGACTGAATACTCCCAGTGAGGAGCGCATTTGCAAGCATGAGATCCATCCTCTAGGCTGCCACTCGGTGGCAAGGGGCAACAGAGGAGCGGGAGACGATTGGGGAATGGAGGTGAGTGGATTTGTGTTGGCAGAAATAGAATAGCCTTGAATAATAAAAGCGTAATTGTCAGTACATTTATTTATTAGAAGTATTCTGGTGTTTGCGGCCTACCAGTAATGAAGTTTTAAATGCATAGCTTACTTGAAAGTTAAAATTATTTTCTCACCCTCATGTCATTCCAAAACTTTTTTTTTCCTGTGAAACACAAAAGGAGAACTTTTGATGAATGTTCCCTTTTCTTGACATTCACTGAAAGTAGGCTGTCAAACTACAGAAAGGCCAAAAAAAGCACCATAAAAACATTATATAAGTAGTAGACTCAAATGGAATATAAGTCTTGTATAGACCACATGAAAGCTTTTTGTGAGGAACAGAATGCAATGTAAGTTGTAATTCACTGAAAATCTTGCTTTTAAGCTTGTCACCATTTACTTTCCTTATTTGAAAAAGAACACTGTAGGAATTTTGCTATAAAAAGTTCACTGCAGTAAGTCAAACAGGTTTTTGAAGACATGAGGATGTGTGTATGATGACATAATTAAAGATTTTGGGCAAACTCTCCCTTTAAATGTACCTTAGCATGTGATATCTCAGTTGTATGACAAGTCCCATCACTGTAACCATAAAGAATCTAGCAAATATGATTTGCTTTAAAAAAAAAAATTTAAGGAAGTGTAAACAGTTACAGAAGCATTATTGAACATTGCTCATGCACAGCTGGTAGGG
>NW_015507341.1:83836-84606 GCF_001515645.1 Sinocyclocheilus grahami | reverse complement strand
ACAGGTGCATTAAAGTAATCATACAATGATCAGAATTACAAATACTTTCTGACAGTGGCGGCTAATATCAAGTTAGAGTACTAAATGGGATTAGCTCTGAAACCGTGGTTAGTATACGGTATATGGCGATGTGTGTCCTCTGGCGGCGCGGACCGGGCTTTCTGCCCTCGATCACAACTACTGAGTTACTGAAGCGCATTCTGTGTGTGTGCTGAGCTTCAGGATCAAAACAAGCAGCCAGGATGGGCGTCGAGGTTGAAACCATTACTCCCGGAGACGGTAAAGCGCAGCACATCGACAATCCCCAAGCCACAGTTCTTCTATCTATCAAAGACGCATTTTAAATCGACACATTTCGCCTGTTTGGGGCATCGCGGGCGTTAGCCTGTTAGCTAAACACTAAGCTCTTCCCACAGGATCTGCCGTGCATTTTTAACACCTTCTCCTCTTGTTTTGGATTTCAGGAAGTACTTTCCCCAAAAAAGGACAGACGTGTGTCGTGCACTACGTGGGTGAGTTTGAGAAGTGACCGTGTTGATGAATCGCGTGCAGGGTGTTAGCTAGCATTAGCTGCTTAGCCGCACTGACACAATAGACACTTTCGCGTCCGCGATCGGCTCATCAAGACTGTCAATCGTTAAGATTTTAACACGCCTTAATATTTGCTACATCTTTGATCTTTCCTTATATCCACACCATATGATTCTGTGGCCTGTTCTTGTGGGCATACACTGTTTATATTGCCGTTTTTAATGATGAGTTTAAAAAAA
>NW_015507341.1:79342-82651 GCF_001515645.1 Sinocyclocheilus grahami | reverse complement strand
AAATAAAAATAACTCAACTTGATCATTTATGTTACGATTTTAACAAATGCACATTGTTCTAGAAGGATGGCAAATTGTTATGTTGATAATACAATTTGTAAGGAAACATGCATTACATAGTGAGGTATTTCTGGGGAAACTTTTTCAAAGGAAAACACACACACACACACACACACACACGCATGTCTCTGCTGACCCACGGCGGTCTCGGAGAATCAGCAGCATCCACAACAGATCGCGCGTCTCAAAAGTGAGTGGGGAATTTACCGAACGTGGCACTTGCGAGAGTTAACATTGTACGCAATACCCGCAACCTCACACCAAATTTCAGGCCGTGTAGATAGGCAAGCATATATACAAATCATTTAGTAAGCAGAAATCCGAAATTTACCTTAACATATTAAGTTAGAGGAAGATGTGACTGAATTGATGCTTGAAGAATGCGCTTCCAGCAGCCATGATAAACAGTTGGCGGTTAAAGTTTTCTATGCACAATTTGATTTGACGAAAGTCACGAGACCTATTACTATCTCTCTATCCAATCACGTTGATGGATAAAAATACAATTAAAATAAGCATGTAGCGACCACAAACGGAGGAAAATAGTACCGATACATCACTTAAAATGTACTCAAGTAAAAGTACACAATTTTTAAACTACTCAAAAAAGTACAATTACTGATAAAAACTACTTAATTACTGTAACGTGAGTATTTGTAATTCGTTACTTCACACCCCTGGTAATGTGTAATCGTGCGTGCGCAGGTTGACGCAGCGTCATTCAGATCTCTGTTCATTCCTGTTTTTCTCAGGCTCTCTGACAGATGGACGCAAGTTCGACTCCTCCCGGGACCGGGGAAAGCCTTTCAAATTCAAAATTGGCAAACAAGAAGTCATCCGTGGTTGGGATGAAGGAGTAGCCCAGGTAACAAGACAAGACAAGTACACACAAGCTGTCTATTGTGGTTTTGATAACCAAGCCGTGTCACTTCTTTTAACCTCCATTCATTGTTTCGTACTGTACTTAATTTGGCCAAATGACCTCTCCCCCTTGTGACAGATGAGTGTGGGGCAGCGTGCCAAGCTGACTTGCACTCCGGACTTTGCTTACGGGAGCAAGGGGCACCCGGGCATCATTCCTCCCAACGCAACCCTCATATTTGACGTGGAGCTGATTGGCTTGGAGTAAAGCCCCCACATTTGGACTCAGGTTATTCCCTATTCATTCTTTCAGGGTAGGTGCAAAGTTTTCCACATTTCTCTTTTGAGTTCATTAGTTGTTGTTACTTGGTATTTAATACATTTTATGACTGCATGTCACCTAAGAAGATACTTATTTTTTTATCATTGTAGATAGTTCCTCCAGTTGCATGGATCACTTTAATAACTAAAAGTTAATCTTTAAAGGAGATTATTGTAGTCTTGGTCGTAAACGTCCTGTAGAGTTTATTTAACAGGCTCTTAGATTAAACCTGTAAAATGTATGGCCTTTGAGGAACACGGTTTAGTTGTTTAATAAACCTCTCTCTTTGTTTTCTTCCAGGTCAACCTTTTTAAGGAACATTGCTCCATGCACGTGATCCTCAAAAGGGGCTAGTGTTAATAGCGATACCACTTAGCTTAGCTCTGTTTTGCATTTGTATATTTTGTTGCCTTTTATTTCTTTTCTGCTTGACATAATCACTGGTATCCTCTCAATTATTGGATGTTCACTAAGACACCGGTTTCTTTCTTTTTTTCCCCCCTTTCCTTCTCTTTTTATATTTGATTTCTGTGTTGTAAACGCGATCACAGCAACAGGGTTGTGGCTGAGCTGGTAACAAGTACTCTGGTGGGGAAATCTGGTTAAGTATAAAACAAAACTACTTGAAAATAAATTGTTTATAAAAAGATCAAGCTGGTCTCTGATGTGTTGATTGGGGAAACTGGAATGGTTTGTTTACATGTGCGTTCTTATAATCATGTCAGATGATGATAGTTGGTCCATATTTCATAGTGTGCTGGGTAGCCCCACCCACATTGAAATCTCATTGGTTGAAATCCCACTCTGCATAACTGAATATTAAACATCAATTTTGTTCTGATTGCCTGTAATTGTCATGTCACAGCGTTTTTCTTTAAGTGAGGACAGACTAGGACACAGTGCAAGTAAAAGAAAGTCATTAGCACAACAGAAGCTTTGTCATTTTAACAAAACATTTTTATTTTATTTGAACCAAACAATCCAAATTTACAATTAGGGTTGAGTGTTGATGGGCTTTGTCTAAATACACAGTCATTTTGTAATGAGGCTCCGCAAGTCAGGATGCGTTCTTTATGTAAATGTCTATTTGAAACAGAATCTAAGTTTCCCGATAAAGCTAAGTACTAGGAATTATTGTGCTAACATGCATTTTAAGCCCTTAAAATAACCTACTGGAATACCATGATTACGGAGTTTTGTTCTTTTGTGCTACTTCAAAGTAACAGAAGACTTTGCTTTACAAATCCACCAATCAATTGCAAGTATTTTCCTAATAAAGAGTTTTCTGAAATCTGGATGCATGCAACAGTTAAAGACCCATTTGTTTTCTGAAGTGGTGCGTTATCTTGAGATTAAAAACAAGCCTATTATGACCGTAAATATATATCTTCACAATTACTGTTCTACTATTTATAAACCGTTGTTTTTCTAATGAATGAATGTTTTGACATGGGTTTCCGCTAAGTTTACGTCCTCTAGTACTATTCACCTGAGTTCCACCTGAGACGGAGTTTAAAAGAACTGAAAAATCTTACCACCCGAAGGACAGATTAATAAAGTCATCTTAGGCCATCACCTTCCATTGCTTTTATCAGTGAAATCTGGCATTTGAACAATATTTTCTACAATTCAAATAATTAAATAAGCAAATGAAGCACAGTAAAGCAGTTTCTTTTTGCTCATATTAAGAATACACAGTTTTCTTGTTATAGGATCAACGTTTTAATATCTAATGAGTTATGCATGTTTTTTAGAGATCCAAACAGCAAAGTTGCTGGATGCCTATTGCTTCTTGCAGTTACCATTTAATATTATTTTCCCTTTTAAACAATTTTGTGTCTATATTGTGAAAAGTTCTGTTTCTTATGAAATTAGATGGATTGGCACAATGGTTGCTTAGCAACAGGTATATAAAGGTTTAAAATTTGAAAGCCTAGCCCCACTAATTTGTGTGCGCTATGGACCTGAAATCTCCTCTTCTCATGAAGATCAATGCACACCAATGTCTATGTAACCTACCTGCAAAATTTACATGCAAAGTTTTTTTTGAGAACAGGCTTCACTCG
>NW_015507341.1:78149-78839 GCF_001515645.1 Sinocyclocheilus grahami | reverse complement strand
AGGAAATAACGGCTCCAGTGGCTCCTCTGAGGGGGAGCTGATTCTCCATCTTCATCATTGACCATTACTACCGCTGCTTCCTGTGGTGGTGGTGACGCTCTGGGACAAGGTTGTTGAACCTGTGGCTTCGTCAACACTGTTGGCATTGTTGTTGATGATGTAAATTCAACTGTGCTGTCTAGCGGCAAAGTTTCTGTGATGTAAGACAGCTGAGCAGGGGAAGTAGTTGTAGAGGATGGCGAAAACACCTGCGGTTCAGCAAGAGTAACGTCTGGTGCGCAAGTTGCTGAAGTGATGACACTCAATTCCTCACCTCCGCCCTCTTCGGAGATCCAGGTTATGGTGGGGCTGCAGGCCTGTGACCGGTACCCTGGCCTGTCACTGACCGATGCACTAGGGGGCGCTGTTGGCGGTGGTGGTGGAGGAGGAGGAGGTGGTGCTTCCTCCTGTGGGAGGTGCAAAAACAAATGGTGGTGTGGGAGATAGGCATGTGGAATACAGCTGCAGTTGTTGTTAACAGCATGGCAGGATCGGCTAACGGGCAACACCGTCTCCCCACTGCACAATCTCTCGCAGGTGGAGGATCGTGACAAAGAGGAGCATAGTGTTGTGTGAGGGACTTGCTCAGACAGTAGAGCTGCTTCCAGAAGTAGATGAGTACGTCCGTCCCCTCTTGGTAACGTCATCGCC
>NW_015507341.1:75750-76820 GCF_001515645.1 Sinocyclocheilus grahami | reverse complement strand
AAAATAATGTTATTTTTAGCAACATCATATGACCCCTTTAAGTAAGATACTACATTTGATTTGAAACTTGCTTGACATCCATAAAAAAGTATGTTCTATATGGTATGAATGTGTGTAGTATGATAATGTTTAATACTATATTTGTAGGCATATTCAAATGCAGGGTAGGTTCTGCTATATACTGTATATAGCCACATGTATGATACTCAGGATGTCAATAAGCTATAAAACTCCACTGACATGTTGTTGAGAGATAAAAGCCTTACTGACCTGTCCTGAAGCCTCTCCACCTTTTCTTTCAGCCGAGCTCGTAAATGACGAATACACACTTCCTTCTGCTGCAGTGGGGTGAGATACTGCTCAGGAGCAGGCGGACGGATCCCATAATTCTCACTACAGGTTGCATACTTTACCTGCCGTCTGGGTCAGAAAGCGAGAAATAAATCATATTTAATTGTGATTAATCTCATAATTTGAATATAGTTAACACGTTAACAGTCCTGATAAGACCCAAGTGTAATTATTAGGTTCGGCAACTGGTGCGACACTCACAAGTGTAAATTTATGCAATAAGGATCCTTACCCTTCTCATTTGCACAAAAAAATCAACAGATTATAAATTTCTGCTGAAGAGACAATTACGGAAGCCCTAAGAGGCAATGCATTAGCTTTTTTTTTTCTTTCTTGTTCTCTTGTGATCACAGCTTCATTTTCTTGTGATTACGACATAACAAAATAGCAATTACTTCATGATTTGTCCATGTACTTGACAAAAGAATGTAATGCAAAAGCATCATCAATGAACTAACTGAAGCTGAAATAGCTTTACATGTGTGAGTGACTGCCAACTTCCACAGCAGTGGACTCTTGAGAAGCTGTCAGGGCTACAATTTTATTGTCAAAGACAATATAGTGACCCTGAACATGTGGTCAGTTTTTTTACCAGGCAACTTAACAGACTGGGGCATCTCCATCTCTACAGCATGCAACTTGCAATAGTGTTGACATGGACATTAACTTGCACACAACACAAATTTAAGATAAAATTACGCCAAATGCAACTGCGAAAG
>NW_015507341.1:75145-75486 GCF_001515645.1 Sinocyclocheilus grahami | reverse complement strand
TTTTTTTTGCCCTACTCCCCATTCACTTTCATATAGAAAAGAGCAGCCCATACATTCTACAAAATACCTCCTTTTGTGTTCCACAGAGAAAGAAAAACATGTTTGGAACAACATGGGAGTGTGTGAATAATAACAGATCTTTATTTTTGTGTGAACTATTCTAATACACATAATTATCTCAGTATTTTAGAACTTTTGAATATCCGATTAGGACACAAGTAACCATACTTTTAAATGGATATAGTGTCATGTCAGTTCCATTAATTCTATTTTTGCACTGTACTTTTTGCCACCATACAAAATCTGGAACACGACCCTGATGGAAGACAAATCTAATCTGC
>NW_015507341.1:69806-71975 GCF_001515645.1 Sinocyclocheilus grahami | reverse complement strand
ATTCCTCAGGACAGATCTCTCTAAGACACACACACACACACACACCATAATCAGCGGAAAAATCACATTTGAATGACACAATATTAATCTCTTGGTACTTAAAGGGAAAGGGACCTTTTTTAACAGAACACAAAAGGGTCTCACAAGTGACTCACAAGAAAATAAATGCTTATGTAAACCAAGCATTCAGAACAATAAACAAAATGACCTAGACAAAGTCACACACACACACACACACACACATACAGCACAGATGATGGATTCATTCACACTTTGAACTGAGCTATTCACACACTCACAGAAACATGCATTGTCTCTCCAGTGCATGAAATGGTGACATGAGTGACAAAAGTGTGTGTGTGTGTGGGTGTGACTGACGTAACATTGGCAGCCATGACAAAGCTGGTGTTAACTATTGATTCATGTGCTTCTACATTATTTTAATGCATATTTTGTAATTGGAGGCATGGCGATTATTACTAGAGCTGATTGCACTCTTAAGATGTGTTCTTAAATGTGCTTGCACTCTGAATGTTTTGTAAGCCTGAGGAGGGTCAACTGACTCAATATTTTTTTTATTATTATGCAAACTTGTATAGTGTGTGGCCGGGATTTATATTTTTCTAGTTTATAATGCACATTTGATGAATTATTTGATTAATCATAACTGTCCTCAGTCGTCTGTAAGGTGTTGATAGTGACCTCTTTGGAAGCAGTTTTACAATGTTAAGATTATGTTTAGAGCTGAGAATACATCTTTTAAAAAAAAGGCTTATTTCTGTTCACAATGTGCACAATGACCAGAAAAAAAGAAGCTTTTTCTAGCATGACCCAGTTCTGATATGCGGAGGAGTTTGCACTGTCATCATTAAAAAATAAATAAATACATTTCATAAACATTCAGTATGTAAAATAACATCTCCTGACTACTTCCGCAACAAATAAGCAGAAAGTGTATGATATTTGAGTTGACTGTTAGTATATTTAGCCCCTGAGAGCATCTGTCAGGCAGCAGGGTTCAGTTCAGGACATCACATAAGGTCTGCGCCACAAGTCACATGAACAGAGACACACACACTATATCTGCAGTTGCTGGTGTTATATACAGATTGAGACTAGGAATCCATATGTTCCAAAGCCGGCCCGAACAGTCAAAATCATTGCAACTTTCAAGACACATATCCGCTCCCTATTGCTCACTTTCATCACTGTTCTGGTCTGCATTTCTCTGAACAATCTCAAATTGTATTGCAGCACTTCTTATGTTACTATGGATGAACCATTCATGTTGCTCCCCTTTTTTGTCATTTTAGATACTGAACTGTCTACTAGATTAATAAACGTAAATACAAATACAAAATACAACTGGAGTCTGAGACTACACTGAAATGTAAAAACTGAATTTAAACCTAGAAATGAAGAAGACATTTCAGACATTTCATTTTTGAAAAATAAACCTACACAAAATGCTATAGTCATATAAATATGAAATATTTCTGCACTATTTCTAGATGTCTAATCAAAGTAAATTTGTGATGCTGATCGTACAGACGGTCAGAGGTTCTTTAGAACATCTCAAATCTAAATTCATGTTCAATTTGCATTTGAACTTAAATTGTTTTGATGACAATATGCTGTGTAAACAGAAATACAAATTAAATTTGAAAAATGTAAAATAGAAGCATTCTCACTAGCAGCATTATTAGTGTCAGAAATAAACATTGATTTAATTTTCAGCATTTTTTATATGTTTTTTTGTCTAACCATGTAAAACATTTGATATGAAACTAAAAGATCTCCATTATGACATATACTTCAGTTGAATCAATTAAATGGAAACCATTTTTTAAAAATGGTCTGGTCTTTATATTATAAAAAAATTAAAATATTTTAATGCTGCCAAAAGTTTTTTTCTTCTTCAAGTTTTGGATTTCTTCCCAGCGTTTAAAAGCAGATTTTATTTTCATTTGACATTAGCATATTCAACAACACTTGCCTCACAGCTCACCGTTTTCTACAGAGATCCTAAGCCCATGGCTAGATAGGCCTAGGATAGATAGACAGACAGACAGACAGACAGACAGACAGACAGACAGACAGATAGATAGATAGATAGATAGATAGATAGACAGACAGACAGATAGATAGATAGATAGATAGATAGATAGA
>NW_015507341.1:49911-69589 GCF_001515645.1 Sinocyclocheilus grahami | reverse complement strand
GGACGGACGGATGGATCGATGTATGGACGGACGGATGGATAGATGATAGATGGATGGACAGACGGACGGACGGACGGACGGACGGATGGATGGATGGACGGACGGACGGATAGATAGATGATGGATAGATAGATATATAAATAGATGGATGGATAGATAGATAGATGATGTATAGATGATGGATAGATAGATAGACAGATAGATAGATAGATAGATAGTTATTTTTGCCCCCACATTTGAAATATCTGGGACATATCCATGGTTAAGTCTGCCTCACAGGGTTGTACTACAGTATAACAAGCAAATAAAGATTACATTTTTGTTTACAAGAATGATACATTTTCCTAGATGCACAACTTCCATGGTTTCAGGAGCGGGCCATGCCG
This sequence comes from Sinocyclocheilus grahami, assembly GCF_001515645.1. Lineage (NCBI taxonomy): Eukaryota > Metazoa > Chordata > Actinopteri > Cypriniformes > Cyprinidae > Sinocyclocheilus > Sinocyclocheilus grahami. The sequence goes on along the minus strand of NW_015507341.1, from coordinate 69,203 downwards.
TCACCTCCCCCATAGGTTGCAGGTAAATCGTCCCTGTGTAGTAAAGGGCACGAGCTGTCTTATGTAACAGTATCGTACATCAGCAGAACACTCTTCACCGGTCTGAGACTGAAACGCGCGCTGCAACAGTGCGGCGTTGACTTTCTTCAGCGTAAAACTATATTACATAATACGCCTAGTGTAAAGAACCCGTAGTAGGCTGAGAGACGCAGTTACACCAATCCTTTAAGCACCTGATATAGTTTATGAAAGAGCTGTAAGTCGAGAGAATTCATGACAGAGAAGAGTGAACCGGGATGAATGTCACTTACACGCTCTGCTCTTCTTCCGTCGACGCTGCTTTGCAGGATCCCAGTGAAGTTTGTGCATGGATGTTGGCGGTGCCCTGCGCGCGGCGTCATTTCGCCCGAGTCGTTTGATGGACGGATGCTGATGCTGCTGCTGCTGCTGCTGCTGCTGATGCTGATGCTGCTGCTGCTGATGATGAGCGCGCGCGAGACCTGAGAAAACAGAAACGACGCATTTACGAGACGCTGCGACGGCGTTTCTTAAAGGGACAGAGACCAACTATTCAAAATAGTAATGGTTATATCATCAGAGCCGCAGAACTGTAGTCACAACAATTTGTACTGTTTACAGATTATGAGCACAGATTACCGAATCTCTCTTTAGTGGCTCTGAGCATTTAAAGCGTTAGTTCACACCAGTGGCGACTGCCTTAAGACAGCTTCCTCTGAAATGCAGACTCTTCGTGATTAAATCTGACCCATTGCCGTTCATTAATGGGAGTCTATGGCAATTGCTTGAACCGATTTTACTGGAGCAAGTATGAATGCTCACTAGACAAGATCGAGGCCACTGAACACTGAGATGTCAGAATACACAAAGAAAACAATGCATGTGTGTTTCATGTTTTCTCAACAACTCTAAATGTGCAAATTGTGCATTAGTGTATACATTTACTTACTCTCTTTGATATAAAAATACAAGTTATTATATAGCCAACATATTTTTTTTTTAGCGTCTAAAACATTTAATTAGTTTATGTCCCTTAAACTCCAGTTCACCCTGTTACACTGGAGCTACACATCTTTTAAAATGTAAAGCATATGCCCTAATCATGACACTTATTCCTTGGAGGAAAAAAAAACCTGTCACATTTTTCTCTTTTAAGACTTAACTAATAGCGTAAAACATAGCATGCCATGTCCTCCCCGTTGTGTCAATTAATACCGGACATGAAAATATTAAAAATCAACCCATGTAGTATGATACAGGAGCATAGGAGGAAAAAACACATCCATTTTATTCAGAGGCCAAAGTGAGCAAAAAATATGCAATTTGGTGCAGTTGCTGATATGGCCAAAAGTTAAGATGAATTTCTGATAGCTTGTAATGTAAATCATTATTTATAAGAGTGTAACATACTACTTATATAAAATACATATTCATATTAGTTGTCACTCTATAACTTCCAATAATATGTCTAAGTTCTATTTAAACTCTTAGTTTTATGATCAAAGCTCTGTAGTTTTTATTGTGTGGGCAACACTTATAATGCAGTGCAATGATGAGAGATGAACAAATAAACGTCCTTAGCCTGATTTATCGTATATATTTTAACAAGACCATAAAAAAATGTATGGATAATTAAGTAAACCTAAGTTGCTTCAGTCCAGTAAGTTCATCTTGAAATACTACTAACAATATGAAAATGATTCTTACACTGTCAGAGCTGAATATAGCATCATTCCTTATTCACACATTTTACAAGAGCAGCCAGAACATCCTTCTAAACTTTTCCTTTAGAGTTTGTGAAAGTTTTTTTGGAACAAGAGAAACAGTAACTTATTATAATTTGGTTTTGCAATATTTATTTGATTTGTACATTTAATGGTCTCAAGGATTGGGTAAAAAGATCATACAGGTCATATTAATCAACACAGAGAAGAACAGTTTTTGGAACATACCTATTATTACATTAAACTGTAAGACGAAAAGACAAAGCTTGAGTTTCAATCCATGCCAACTGACTTTTCAAGTAATGAACAAAGATTTAGTTAATTTAGTTCATAAAAATTGGTTAAACTGAAACAATCATATTAATGACCATTTGATATTTTGTGGGTTGCTCTACGGTAATTTTTAACCATAGCCCAGCTCATACAGAGTATTATATATATACTATATATTTTTAAGAAACAGTATAACACTATACAGACACATTTCATAGATCAGACACATTTTTTAGCAGGTCTCTATGGGAATTTATAACCCAATGTCTAAATATTTACAGAAATCCATCAAATTTGCTTCCAACCAAGAACGTGTATGACACTGCAAAGCCCTTTAATGAGCTCTAAGGTCTCTAAAGGTTTTCCCTCCGTTGCTTCATGGCTGTTCTAGAGGGAGGAAAAGAGAGGCCCAGGTGTGGCCATGACGTCCCTGTATGGGGCGCTCTGGTGCAGGTTGAGGATTTGTTGTTTCCTCAACACCAGCAGGCAGAAAAATACGGCTGCCACATATGAACGATTGCTGCTCTCACATAAAGCACGCAGACTGTACACGGCATTGGGAGAAGAGTCTTGTCTCTGAAGAGAAACGAGAAGTTAGAGCAGTTAAGCACTAAGTTAACTCCTAAAACGTGCATATTGCATATATACACAATTTGTTTTCTGGCCAAAATATATTTTAATTACTGTATATGCTAAATTTTAAATAAATAAATAAAAATTAAACTTTATATACTAAAATATAGTTCTAAATGCATTTCTGGGACAATAAAATACATTTCCAATCTTACAGTAGCCTACATTTAGGCGTTATTCACTATTTTTATGTGTTATAGACAACACATTTATTTTGATGTAGCACTAAGTATGTTTGAAATACTTTAAAAATGTATTTTTTTAAATACACAAATATATTTGTAGAAAATATTAAATATATTTTTAGACATTTTAGTGATTTAGTATATTTTTATATTGAAAAATATATCTGAAAATTGCTGTATGGGATCAAATAAAGGTTGTACAGCCCAAAAGATGTCTATAAAACATTGTTATTCAATACACCTGAGATATCTAAGTCCAAAAAAATGATACATAATGATTAAATAACAAATATTATAATATTTTCCATGTACAATCCCAAAAGAGGCAAACTTGACTTCTGCCTATTTGGTGGCAAGTAAAAAAATGTGTGTTCTGACTACCTTGTTTGCTAACTTTTGAAGTTACTGGCATGTTTAATAAAAATGCTGAAACATTCCACTAGTAATATATAAAATTGTCTAATTTCTACAGAAGTACTTTTAAAGACCAATCTTTTGTTTTGACTGTGTTTTTGAATCATCTGTCTGACCGACATGAAAACTGACCAATCACAGTTTGTTGTGCTTTTACACAACAAAACTTAACACGTCAATCGAACAATAAAGCAGAATATACACTTCTATTTGTGGACATCTACTTCAAAGTTTAATAACGACATCCTGTCGTTCTGCAAATCCAGTCATTAGTTCTACCACCACAGTTCAGTTGTCACTGTATCAGCCTGGTATCTTGTAAATATGACTTTCCAGGCAGACTGGTGCACCCCAGCGCCCTCAAGTTGCATAAAGTCGACTGGGACTGACTGGAACTAGCACTTTCAGACCGATCCTGCCATGTTTGTGTATAATATACATCAGATAGTCAGTGTAAGTGGTCTAAGTGTGCCTTCTAAGACACATACTGTCCAAACGACCATTTTGGACAAGATTATATTTCATATAAATCACAGAACCACTGATCTATATAATATCCCGATTATAGATCAGTGTACAGAACATATTTCAAATGTATCACATATGTGACCCTTAAGTCGCTGGGGTATATTTGTAGCAATAGCCAAAAAAAACACTGTATGGGTCAAAATTATCGATTTTTCTTTTATGCCAAAAATCATTAGGATATTAAGTAAAGATCATGTTCCATGAAGACATTTTGTAAATTTCTTAACGTAAATATATCAAAACTTAATTTTTGATTAGTAATATGCATTGCTAAGAACTTCATTTGGACAACTTAAAGGCGATTTTCTCAATATTTAGCTTTTTTTTGCACCCTCAGATTCCAGATTTTTAAATAGTTGTATCTCGGCCAAATATAAAAATAAAAAAAAGTAACGTGACATGTGGCCAAGTATGGTGACCCATACTCAGAATTAGTGCTCTGCATTTACCCATCCTAAGTGCACACACACAGCAGTGAACACACACAAACACAGAGCAGTGGGCAGCCATTTATGCTGCAGTGCCCGGGGAGCAGTTGGGGGTTCGGTGCCTTGCTCAAGGGCACCTCAGTCGTGGTATTGAAGGTGGGAGAGAGCTCTGTACATTCACTCCCCCCCCCTACAAGCCCTGCCGGTACGAGACTCAAACCCGCAACCTTTGGGTTACAAGTCCGACTCTCTAACCATTAGGCCACGACTTCCCCCACAAATATTGTCCGATCCTAGCAAACCATACATCAATGGAGTTTATAGTTCAATGGAGTAAAGTTTATTTATTCAGCTTTCAGATGTTGTATAAACCTTGATTTCAAAAAATTGACCCTTATGACTAGTTTTGTGGTCCAGGATCACATATCTAACACCTGGTGTTGTCACTGTGAGTTTATGCCCTTAAGCCTGCTGCTCTCATTTAATGTCCCACTCTCTTAATTCTTCACTCATAATTCCTCATCTACAGCTGCTCCACACGCCAGGCCAGATCAGCATTAACACTCTCTGTGGTGGATTTGGTGTTTGATTATGCCTTACTTTGAGGGCCAGGAGGAGGTCGTGCGCCCAACTGGTCATTCTCTTATCCTCCACATCCTGGCTGTTCAGAGCAGACTGCAGACAAAGGAAGAGGTCAAATGTTACACACACAACAGTCTCTTCTGCTCACCAAGGCTGGATTTACTTGATCAAAAATACAGTAAAAACAGTAATATTGAGAAATATTATTACAATTAAACAACAGTTTTTATTTGAAAATGTTAATTTAGTTATGTGATGTAAAGCTGATTTTCAGCATCATTGCTCCAGTCTTCAGTGTCACATGATCCTTCAGAAATCATTCTGATTTGCTGCTCAAGAAACATTTCTTACTAATGTTGAAAACAATTGTGATGCTTCATATTTTTGTGGAATCTGCAATATTTTTTTCAGTATTTTTTAATGAACACATTTAAAAAAGAACAGCATTTATTTTAAAAAGACATTTTCTGTAACATTCTGCGAGTCTTTTAATAAATTTGATGTACCCTGATGAAAAAAAGCATTGTCCTCAAACAAATATAAAAATAAAAAAAAGTAACGTGACATGTGGCCAAGTATGGTGACCCATACTCAGAATTAGTGCTCTGCATTTACCCATCCTAAGTGCACACACACAGCAGTGAACACACACAAACACGGAGCAGTGGGCAGCCATTTATGCTGCAGTGCCCGGGGAGCAGTTGGGGGTTCGGTGCCTTGCTCAAGGGCACCTCAGTCGTGGTATTGAAGGTGGGAGAGAGCTCTGTACATTCACTCCCCCCACCTACAATCCCTGCCGGTACAAGACTCAAACCCGCAACCTTTGGGTTACAAGTCCGACTCTCTAACCATTAGGCCACGACTTCCCCCACAAATATTGTCCGATCCTAGCAAACCATACATCAATGGAGTTTATAGTTCAATGGAGTAAAGTTTATTTATTCAGCTTTCAGATGTTGTATAAACCTTGATTTCAAAAAATTGACCCTTATGACTAGTTTTGTGGTCCAGGATCACATATCTAACACCTGGTGTTGTCACTGTGAGTTTATGCCCTTAAGCCTGCTGCTCTCATTTAATGTCCCACTCTCTTAATTCTTCACTCATAATTCCTCATCTACAGCTGCTCCACACGCCAGGCCAGATCAGCATTAACACTCTCTGTGGTGGATTTGGTGTTTGATTATGCCTTACTTTGAGGGCCAGGAGGAGGTCGTGCGCCCAACTGGTCATTCTCTTATCCTCCACATCCTGGCTGTTCAGAGCAGACTGCAGACAAAGGAAGAGGTCAAATGTTACACACACAACAGTCTCTTCTGCTCACCAAGGCTGGATTTACTTGATCAAAAATACAGTAAAAACAGTAATATTGAGAAATATTATTACAATTAAACAACAGTTTTTATTTGAAAATGTTAATTTAGTTATGTGATGTAAAGCTGATTTTCAGCATCATTGCTCCAGTCTTCAGTGTCACATGATCCTTCAGAAATCATTCTGATTTGCTGCTCAAGAAACATTTCTTACTAATGTTGAAAACAATTGTGATGCTTCATATTTTTGTGGAATCTGCAATATTTTTTTCAGTATTTTTTAATGAACACATTTAAAAAAAGAACAGCATTTATTTTAAAAAGACATTTTCTGTAACATTCTGTGAGTCTTTTAATAAATTTGATGTACCCTGATGAAAAAAAGCATTGTCCTCAAAAATAAAACATACTGACCTCAAACGTTTGAACATTAGAGTATTAGGGCTGTCAAAATGGCTGAAAAACTAAACTCGAATTATATTCTAATTTAAAATGCATAATTTCAGTTAGGGTGAAGAAAAGCTTTTGGCTTCTCTTCTGAGGCCACAAGAGGGCGCATCGAGCAAAATATTACTAATGCACGTTTATTCAAAGCATAAGAAAACATGACTATCTGTGAAAAAAGTGCATAATGTTTAAAATAATGTTTATAAACCAATTATAATTAAGTTGCTTAAACAACTAGTGCCTTGCTCAAGGGCACCTCAGTCGTGGTATTGAAGGTGGGAGAGAGCTCTGTACATTCACTCCCCCCACCTACAATCCCTGCCGGTACAAGACTCAAACCCGCAACCTTTGGGTTACAAGTCCGACTCTCTAACCATTAGGCCACGACTTCCCCCACAAATATTGTCCGATCCTAGCAAACCATACATCAATGGAGTTTATAGTTCAATGGAGTAAAGTTTATTTATTCAGCTTTCAGATGTTGTATAAACCTTGATTTCAAAAAATTGACCCTTATGACTAGTTTTGTGGTCCAGGATCACATATCTAACACCTGGTGTTGTCACTGTGAGTTTATGCCCTTAAGCCTGCTGCTCTCATTTAATGTCCCACTCTCTTAATTCTTCACTCATAATTCCTCATCTACAGCTGCTCCACACGCCAGGCCAGATCAGCATTAACACTCTCTGTGGTGGATTTGGTGTTTGATTATGCCTTACTTTGAGGGCCAGGAGGAGGTCGTGCGCCCAACTGGTCATTCTCTTATCCTCCACATCCTGGCTGTTCAGAGCAGACTGCAGACAAAGGAAGAGGTCAAATGTTACACACACAACAGTCTCTTCTGCTCACCAAGGCTGGATTTACTTGATCAAAAATACAGTAAAAACAGTAATATTGAGAAATATTATTACAATTAAACAACAGTTTTTATTTGAAAATATTAATTTAGTTCTGTGATGTAAAGCTGATTTTCAGCATCATTGCTCCAGTCTTCAGTGTCACATGATCCTTCAGAAATCATTCTGATTTGCTGCTCAAGAAACATTTCTTACTAATGTTGAAAACAATTGTGATGCTTCATATTTTTGTGGAAACTGCAATATTTTTTTCAGTATTTTTTAATGAACACATTTAAAAAAGAACAGCATTTATTTTAAAAAGACATTTTCTGTAACATTCTGCGAGTCTTTTAATAAATTTGATGTACCCTGATGAAAAAAAGCATTGTCCTCAAAAATAAAACATACTGACCTCAAACGTTTGAACATTAGAGTATTAGGGCTGTCAAAATGGCTGAAAAACTAAACTCGAATTATATTCTAATTTAAAATGCATAATTTCAGTTAGGGTGAAGAAAAGCTTTTGGCTTCTCTTCTGAGGCCACAAGAGGGCGCATCGAGCAAAATATTACTAATGCACGTTTATTCAAAGCATAAGAAAACATGACTATCTGTGAAAAAAGTGCATAATGTTTAAAATAATGTTTATAAACCAATTATAATTAAGTTGCTTAAACAACTATAAACAAAACAGCATCATGTATGTATTCATAGTTTAATACAAAAGTCCGAAAGCCAATCACACAGAAAACATTTTTAATTTAAAAACATGAGATGCAGTGGGATGGGGAAAACCCCCCGCCATAAGTCTCAAGATATGTTTTTTCAAAGTTGAACTTGCATTAATTGTACATGGCTTTCTAAACATGCGGCTCTTTTGTGCGAGACGCGAGTGCAATGCTGATAGATGTCCCTCTAGAAAATGCGCGAAATATGTGTTCTGTGTGAACGGCTTGGTTTCAGTTTTGACGTAAACAAGATCTTCTCCGCATTGATGTTCTTTTTTCTTGCAATATTTGTAATGAACAACGCAGCAGCGCCGCATCTAGTGGCTTACATTTTTAATTTAAAAACATGAGATGCAGTGGGATGGGGAAAACCCCCCGCCATAAGTCTCAAGATATGTTTTTTCAAAGTTGAACTTGCATTAATTGTACATGGCTTTCTAAACATGCGGCTCTTTTGTGCGAGACGCGAGTGCAATGCTGATAGATGTCCCTCTAGAAAATGCGCGAAATATGTGTTCTGTGTGAACGGCTTGGTTTCAGTTTTGACGTAAACAAGATCTTCTCCGCATTGATGTTCTCTTTTCCTGCAATATTTGCAATGAACAACGCAGCAGCGCCGCATCTAGTGGCTTCAAAAGGATAGGCTAACAAAAACATTATAATGCAACGACACTTACGTCGTCATCGCATCTCGTGCGCCACTGATAAGGCTGCCTCCTTAACGCACACCTAAAATTCGAATGCAACGTTTTTGCATTCGAATGTGGATTTTTATTTTAAATTCAACGAATATTCGAAAGTCACATTTTTTTGGACAGCCCTATAGTGTATATGAACATATAAGACTGATAATGGTAAATTTAACAAGCATTAGTTCAGGTTCAAATGTTTGCAGCCCCTTCTCTGTTGCAACAATTTGACTGACATTCATGCACACGCTCTATGAAATATTTGAAATGTAATGGTAATCGTTCACTGTTGGGACAGGCTGTATTACACAATGGAAATGCTTGCTTTATATGAATACAATAGTAAACATAGTAAAATGCAAGATATGTCTGGTTGTAAACCATCTCAGCTGCAATGAGCAACATAATAAGTGACAGAAAGGTTCACTCAGAAAATCCAGAAGTCACAATTAGCGCAACAACCAAAAACACAAATGGACCCTCCTATCTCAGTTTTTCATAGAATAGGTTGTAAGAGCCACTTATTTCTTTACAAAATTGTTGATTTAATAATTGTGAATAAAGTGTCATATAGCATTTAAATATTACTCTGAAAATGAAGCTCCAATAATATTGCCTAATGATGGCAATGTAATATCCTGCAATGATCAAGTATGGAATGCAAGAATGGAGCAATACAGTTTTTTGACTGTGTAACATTTTTTTCCAGGTAATTTTGTTAAACTTTAGAAATATTAGTTACTGGAATATTGAACGTTGTAGTTTAACTTGAGTTCAACAAATATGACAAATTGGATGGATTGCTACTCTAATTTTAAAGGTGTTGACAAGTGACGCCATTGCACAGTGCAAAAATGTCACTGGTTGACTGAAATTGTTTATTATATATTAGCAATTATGGACCCTTTTAACAAGACTGTTATGATCCATTTCAATAGTCATCAGCATTGTAAATCCTACAAAGTTTTTTATATTTTCTTTTTTTTTTTAATGTTTGTACATTTATAACACAATGCTTTGTATTATATTACCTTTGCATCAAATTACAAAAACGAGTTAATGCTAATTCAGGGGCGTTTCTAATACAAACGTCTATGGCAGCTATGGTAAATTTGACATCGATCTCTCTTCTAACTGCCAATATCAATCTCTCTATTTGTTTTTTCCTTTTTTTGAAAGTTGCGAACATTATTGTGGAGTTTTTCTTTTGCCTTTTGAGCAAATGGGAATGCAAAAAAATATTTGTGATAGTCTCCCAATCACTGCTATAGAATTTTACCCAACTATGTTGACTTCCGCTGCTGAGAAACATGGAAATGTGAAAAAGGTCCATTACTGATTAGTTGTGGCAGGTCTTGTTTATTTGGGGTCCTGATGGAAAAAGATGTTTCGTGTGTGGTTGAGTGTTTAGCACTACCTGTGCCTGTGTCACTGGGGTTTCCCTCGTCCCTCCAGATGGATGAACAAACATGGAGATATCAGAGACAGGCTCTGGATACGACACCCCCAACCTACTCTCCTCCTGTGACAGAGAAAGGGTGAGATGGGGGTGAAATTATTAGTCATTGCATTCTGATGAACGATCATGAACTTGGAGCAGTGAATCAATCACAATAAAACCAGGAACATGTATAAAGTCAGTAAATGGTCAATTTTGACTTCTTGTTGACTTGAATGGTCATTAAGTGCATATGTAGTTCTTACACTGCTGGTGTTCCACAGAGGTGGAGGTTCTGGATGAGTGACAGAAGGTTGATCTGGAACAACAGACTCTTGCAGCAAACTCCAGTCATCCAGCACCGGCTGAGCTGTGTTCTCCCAGACTGCTACAGGTTCACACACACCAATCAGGACAATATTTTTATTTTTGAATTTTTAGATTTCACCTTCATGCTGTTCTAAACATGTATAATACACACACCCACACACACACATATACATATATATATATATATATATATATGTAATTACTTAATATATACTAAACCATAATGAGCCTAACATATAGGCTAGCTAGCGTGTTCCGCACTCAAGCGCACACATAAAGCTTGCCGCAAGGCACCGGCAAAAGCATTAATGACTATGAATGTGTCGGGAAAAATGACAAGGAGATATTTATTAGTGAACTACTGTTTTCTGAGTCATTGTCTGCGGCAAAGATGAAGTTAACGATGCTGACTCGCCATCTCCGCAGTACAGTGGACATGCCTTCAGAGAAAATTGCACCTTTCGTACGGATTACATAATGAACTAGACATTTCGAGCTTTCTATAGATATATTTCTGATGTCTGAGGCAAGTAGCCCATATGACGAGTTCCACGGTTAACGGCGACCGAGATGGCAGAAAGGGCATCCTGTTTGTTTTCTTTATTTTAAAAAAGCACAACATTTTGTTGCTAATGTGAATGTACACAAATAAAAGTAGACTTTACAATTTCGAATGATGCATTTTTCTTATCTGTATGAGCAAAAATGATGCCGTATTTTAAATTGTTATCAGGGGAAAAAAATGTCAAAAGTCATCGCGCCGGCGCCTATACATGCATTAAAGGGATAGTTAATCCAAAAATGAATTTGTATGTTTTCCATTCACTTTCTTTCCTGCTTGCTCGTAAGCAGCATAGTGGCTTCAATCATTCAATTGTATTTGTGTGCCGCACTAGCAAAAGTGATGTACAGAGAAAAAACAAAATCCTAATACAAGTGGTCAAAAGAGATGCATTTAAAATGCATGATAGGACCAGGTTAAAACAGTAATGTGTCTCGACTAGGGTTTCAAAGGGGAGGAACATTTCTGGTAATTTCTGAAAGTTTCCAAAATTTCTGGAATGTTTCTGAAATTTACCGCAAATTTTCTGCCTCCCTAGTCTCAGCTGACCACTTGAGATCGGATGACTGAAAATGCATCTTAATACCAGATGGAAACAGGACCAGATTTTCATCAGCTCTGCTTTTGTCTGATGCAATGTGATTTGTTACCCTCTCTAGGTTGCCCTCTCATTTCCTCAGGGTCAGTCTGCTGTCTCGCTCCTCCCTCCAAGCCTGGTCTCCTACGTGATGTGCCACAAGGGAACAGCTAGAGGAATAGAGGGAGAGGAATATATCCCATGATGCACTGCTTAATGCTATACTGGCCATATAATGACAGCTGTGCACTTCAGTTGAGCTCAGCTACTATTTCAGCTGCGGGTGTGGGCGATACCTGCTTTAAGTCAGGGTGAAAGAGTGGCAGACAAAAACTGGAGAACAGCTGCTTCACTCCTCCCTTTTCCCTCCACTCCATGAGCTGCCGAGTGGGCGGGGCTATATCCAATGGGGTTAAAAGGTCGGAGCAGTCAGCCAGTTGATTCCTGATGTCATCGTTTGTTAGCTCCTTTGACCAGTCAATCACTAGCTTCCGCTTCCTCGTGCTTCTTTTCCTTGCTGAAGATGCTGAGCACATGTTTGAACTTTCCATTAGTCTGAGGCAGGGCCTAAAATTAACACTAATCAACCACCAAATGTAAGCAAAAACCAGCGCTGGCGAGTATATGAAACAGCTTTAATAGCCAGTTGGCCATTAACTTTTTTTTTATTAATTCTAACAATGCCTGAAAACGTGATATGGATTAGCACGATTATCAAATTAAAACAGACTGCATGTTTTCAGTGTGTTGTGGCGGTTTCCAGTAAATGCTTCTCCACAAGAACTCCATCTCTGCAAGTGCTGCGGGCTTGAGTCGCATATAATGTTTGGTCCATGTTGCATTTCCAAATGTAATGAGAATGGTCTGTTGTCAACAAAAGAGAAGTTTCTATGTGGTTTTCTGCCAAAATAAATCTCTATGGTTTAATGTTTGAAAGCACAGAAAAAACAAACATGAATATTAGTATTGTAATTTTACTGTTGCTATATATATATATATATATATATATATCACAGTTATTATTATGAACTACTTTACAGTTCAATAGTATTATAGTGATATCTTTAGTTTAATTTTACAATCTGATTAAATAATTATAATAATAAATATTAATAATTAAAAGTTGCAATTAGATGTTATCCCCAATTTGCTCTGCCAGGTTTTTTTTTTTTTTTTTTAAAGAAATAAAGTTTCATGGTCTGTAAAAAAAAATAAAAATAAAAAAAAGTCACCGGCCATTGCCAGATGAGGGAAAACGTTAGTTTTAGGCCCTGCTCTGATGTCTTGATGGCAAATCTGGAAGACTAGCGTAATGCTTACTGAGCAGTATATAATATATAACGCCAAAACTAAAAGGATATATATTTTTTTAACTCACTACATTAATATAAAAAGCCAATTCTGTATTTGTGATCCAGTATTATGCAGAAATGTCTTAATATATGTCAGTGCAATAAAAACCGTCAAGAAAAACTGTGGTTGACATTAATTTGCATGACTTTGTGGGATACAGTATTCCACGCTCTGGTTGCATATTATGCCTTTTGGCAAACACAGCAGGCCATCATGCTAAACACAAAAAACAGTGCATATACTGCAGCAGCTGATTCATTACCATGATCTGGCCTGCAAACCCTTTGTGAATATTTGTATTCCTGGTTGTCAACAGCACCCTCTAGTGGCTTCCTGAGAGCAGTTAAAACCCCAACATTAAAAGGATAGTTCATCCAAAAAATGAAATTTCTGTATTCATTTACTCACCTTCCTGCTGTTCCAAATGCATGACTTTCTTTCTTCTGTAGAACATAAAAGATATTTTGAAGAAAGTTGAAAATCAAACATGTTCGGCTACCTTTGACTTCCATTGTAATATCTTCTTTTGTTACACGGAAGAAAGTAAGACTCATACAGGTTTGGAACGACACGAGGGTGAGACGTTGATGACAGAATTGTCATTTTTTGGTGAACTGTCCCTTTAACAGTTCAACAGTGAACAATGTACAACAATTTGAGGCAAAGGTCCAAAACTACCGCTCATTATATTCGCCAGAGCTGTTAAAACTCACGTGTGCCAGCAACAGGTGCAAGAGCAAAGCCGTCCTCTGCATTTACCAAGAAAGTGGTCTCAGTCAAGGCTGGACTGCTCCTACCCTTTAAACAGGAAAGTCCTGGTTTCACAGACTCCAGCTCTTTGAGAGAATGACACAGTGGTAAATGTTAGCGTTGCAAGCAAAGGTCAATTCATAATAAATTACAGATAAAAACTTTACAATATTAAGATCAGATATTAGCCATTTATCATTTTATAATCTTACATATCCAAAGTGGTTAGTTAAAACACACATCTAAATGTGTTTTTATGCAATGTTTTACTAAAGCAACTGTATGTAAGTTTGAAATATGATATCATAAAAAACATGGCCTTTTTCCTTTTGAAAATAAATTCAAAAACTTGATTCATATTCACAATTCCTGAGACAAAAAAAATGACTGAGACTAAATCTGTATGACAGCAAAAAAGAACAAACTAAGAATGCAAATTAAAAAAATGTAATTGAGTGCAAATGTGTATGTGTGTAATTTAATATGACCAAAACCATCTAATAATAAGAATGAAATATGCTTGTTCATCTATTTCAAAGGCTAGAATATAATGTAATGCAATATCTAGAATAAGTGTACCATCATTCCCTTCTGCAGTGACAGCAGTAGGAGGAGGTGTCGCTGGTAATTCATTCGGGGTGTCCTCATAGAAATCAGGCACCACAGCATCATCAGTAGTATTTGCTATAAAATCTAGACAGACCACAAGCAAAGGGTCTGAATACTTAGGACCATGTGATATTTCAGTTTTTCTTTTTTAATAAATCTGCAAAAATGTAAACAATTCTGTGTTTTTCTGTCAATATGGGGTGCTGTGTGTACATTAATGAGGAAAAAAAATAACTTAAATGATTTTAGCAAATGGCTGCAATATAACAAAGAGGGAAAAATTTAAGGGGGTCTGAATACTTTCCGTACCCACTGTATATATATTTTTTTTATTGAGCAACATAATTATAATTATTTTTGCATTACAAAAAACGTTTTTTTTGTTGTATAACATGCTGCATTAGAAAATACATAATGCCAGTTCTGATTTCATTTTGACTTTAAATACACACATAAACATTACTATTTTTATTAGTATGTGTGTGTGTGTGTTTTCGGTGTGCATGTCGCAAACTCATACGTGTATATACTGTACCAATGAGGTCGACAGCCATTTCTTCATCACCAAAGCAGTCGCCATGGACACTGAAACTCTGATCAAACAGTCCTTGATAAGACTGGATTTCCTCACCTTTGAATGGTAAACAAACACAGTGTTACAACCGGCTCAACAACTGTGACATGAACGAGAGCCAAACAATCAATAATCAACATCTACAGTTTTGCATAGTTCATGTAAAAACTTGGTTCGTTGTTCATTCAGAGGGTTTACCAATTCTCTCCATTGTGAGAAAGTGGTTCTCAAAGGTCTCTTTGAGGGTAATATCTTCAGTGCGGCTGATTCAAAGAGAAGTGATCGACCACATCAATGGTGCTGGGTGACACATAACATGCCAAATAAGTCATAAAAACATGATATCGGGGGAAAAAAACCTATATAAAGAGCTGTTGAAGAACATGATACTTGAGATCAGGCAGCTGGGAATCGAAGTCAGTGAAGTCCTCTGGGAGAGTGATAGCTTTTAACGTGGCCTCCATCGCATCCTCAGGCAGATCTGTCTGTCCTGTGATCAAAAATGAAATATCGTTGAGCTCTCTTGCAGTGTTCACTCGTTCTGTTGTCACTGACGGATTTAAAATCAGAGATGGCACATATGAGGATGCATTCACCTGGCCTGAAAGCCACATTCATTTTGACCAATGCATCACTGCAGTCTGTGAGAAGGTATCTGGACTTCCTTGAGTATATCCGGACAACTCCTAAAAGAAGGTGACCTGAAGTTCGCAGACCGATTTTAATCTAGTAATGAATCATGGAGATAAATCACACACACACACACACACACACACACACACTCTCTCTCACACACACACACACACACCCACACACATATATATATATATATATATATATATATATATATATATATATATATATATATATATATATATATATATATATATATATATATATATATATATATATATATATATATATATATATATATATATATATATATATATATATATATATATATATATATATATATATATATATATATATATATATATATATATATATATATATATATATATATATATATATATATATATATATATATATATATATATATATATATATATATATATATATATATATATATATATATATATATATATATATATATATATATATATATATATATATATATATATATATATATATATATATATATATATATATATATATATATATATATATATATATATATATATATATATATATATATATATATATATATATATATATATATATATATATATATATATATATATATATATATATATATATATATATATATATATATATATATATATATATATATATATATATATATATATATATATATATATATATATATATATATATATATATATATATATATATATATATATATATATATATATATATATATATATATATATATATATATATATATATATATATATATATATATATATATATATATATATATATATATATATATATATATATATATATATATATATATATATATATATATATATATATATATATATATATATATATATATATATATATATATATATATATATATATATATATATATATATATATATATATATATATATATATATATATATATATATATATATATATATATATATATATATATATATATATATATATATATATATATATATATATATATATATATATATATATATATATATATATATATATATATATATATATATATATATATATATATATATATATATATATATATATATATATATATATATATATATATATATATATATATATATATATATATATATATATATATATATATATATATATATATATATATATATATATATATATATATATATATATATATATATATATATATATATATATATATATATATATATATATATATATATATATATATATATATATATATATATATATATATATATATATATATATATATATATATATATATATATATATATATATATATATATATATATATATATATATATATATATATATA
This sequence comes from Sinocyclocheilus grahami, assembly GCF_001515645.1. Classification (NCBI taxonomy): domain Eukaryota; kingdom Metazoa; phylum Chordata; class Actinopteri; order Cypriniformes; family Cyprinidae; genus Sinocyclocheilus; species Sinocyclocheilus grahami. The sequence goes on along the minus strand of NW_015507341.1, from coordinate 52,180 downwards.
TATATATATATATATATATATATATATAACGTATTTGCTCTTCTACAATATAGAAATTAGTCTAAAAAACAATAGTTGTGCCAACACATTTTTTTTCATGATCCCAGGACTGAAACAACATAAATCGCAGACCAACACTGAATCAACAATAACTCAATGTTAATGCATCAACCACATTATCACTGAATCAATGTTGAAATTTAATGATGAAAAATAGATCAAGATTGTCATAAAATTCAACATTTCTTCAAATTAAAATCACTTATTTAACTTTGAATCAACATAGAAACATTATCAAATCGTTAATGCATCAACCACATTATCACTGAATCAATGTTGAAATTTAATGATGAAAAATAGATCAAGATTGTCATAAAATTCAACATTTCTTCAAATTAAAATCACTTATTTAACTTTGAATCAACATAGAAACATTATCAAATCAATCTCGAGTTTGACTCCTTTCAATCAGAGAATATATGTCCCTATATATACGGCCCTGGATATATGTCATTATCCCTGAATATGTCATCACCCTTGAGAAAGTGACTTTCTGGCTCACCTGTGAGCATGAGCTGCACTCATATAGTGCTGAATGCACACACTCAGTTCACTCAATACCAAGCTTGCGTTTGACATTGCTGGGGACATAACAGCAGAACTCTGTTGCTCTGTTTTGTCAAACACCGTACTCTACGTATTAACTTTGTTAATTCCTGAAGTTAACTTTTCGATGAACAGTTTTGGACTGCTGTCTTGAACTGGGTGCAACACCTGTGAGTTGCCCTAGACGCGGGCCGGCGCTTCTTGTCCGGTGTACGACTACCTTATGTTCTCACTCCACCCATGTATTAAATGTGTGTCCTTAGGCTATACTTATGGAGCTGGTTCACCCTCTGCCCTTGGCTGATATGTGAAGCATATTATTAAAGCTTATTTCCTGAAAAGGTCTTATATGGGCAATGATGTAGCTCTTTTTTGATACTTTATTAATTGGCATTCATAACAAAATATGCAAAAAATGAAGCAAGAAGGAACATCATAATAAACATCTCACACTATTTTCCCGTTCCCCCAGAAACACACAGACAAATACTCTCCAAACAATCTTCAAGACAACAAACAGATACATAGCAGCAGGAGGTATAAGATGCATATGTTACATAGGTATAACAATAATAAGAATAAATAGATAAATAAGTGAACAAATTAATGAGTAAATGAAGAGGGGAATAAACCACCTTATAGCTGACTCAAACTGTCCACATCTCCAGGGTTGTAACTGACGTGCAAGGATATATGCAACAAAAATGTAACAGATAATCAGGAAAAGAGAAAAGAAAACACTAAAAAAAAAAATAATAATAATAATAGTAATAATACAAAACAGATTACATTTTCTAGCTACCAAGAACCCCTTTTACAGTGTTTGCCTGTCCTCTTTCATTAACATAACACTAAACATTACAACCCTCTGTGTATGTGTTCATGATGAAGAGCTTTTAGGCTCGAAACCTCACCTGTGGTGAGAACATAACTAAATATTTTTCTACTTTTGGAGCTGTGGTGGGCCAACTTTAATTTTCCTGTTTGAAGTCACACCAGTTTGCAATATCAAGCAGCACAAGGAGCTGTTTTCTTCCAGCTTAAAATTAGCTGGAAGCTAATGACACCGGAAGCCAGTCCCATAAAATGTACAAATGGCCGCTCTTACTGGAAAAAGGTGGATAGCACAATTCTTAACCATACCCCAGACCTCACTCATTTTCAAACCCTGGTTACTTCAATGTGTTATGTGTTTAGTAAAGAACAGCTGTGTTGTTGGCAGTTTTAATATATTTTAACTTTCAGTGTATTATTAGAAAAATAATTCAGTGTATAATTATGCAGTGAACTGAATTATTCAGCGAAATTAAGAGTCTGTTTCTTTGTCTGTGTTTTGAGAGCATGGACCATAGTTTGGAGAAATATAAATAAATAAATAAACAAGTGGGTTAAAAACTGGTGTTGCTATATTACTATAATTATTTGTTACTAATTTTATATAATATAAATTACTGTTATAAAATTTGAGTTTGAATAGTGAGAATGACATCAAACATACATGGATTATGTGGACACGCAGGGCCGTTTCTAGGCATAGGCGAGCTAGGCGGTCGCCTAGGGCGCCACCAGCTGAAGGGGCGCCAATGAGCGCACGTACTGGCACTTTTAGCAGGGTTGTGATAAAGAGTGGCACGGTCACCCTGAAATATGACTGCCGCCCCCA
>NW_015507341.1:22231-42375 GCF_001515645.1 Sinocyclocheilus grahami | reverse complement strand
GGGGGGGGGGCAATAGGGATTTCACCTAGGGCGTCAAATTGGCTAGAAACGGCCCTGTGGACACTAGTTATTGAAGTTTGAAAAAGGTCTTTATTATACGGTAAGTTTAAAAAAAGAAGGCTTTGAGTTTACATTAGCCTACATTATATGTATAAAACCCAAAGATTGAACCCCAAAATAGATCTCCATTCTCTACTTTGCCTGCTTGTTTTCTCTACATAAAAGTGAAAGATCTAAACAGTTGAAAACTAAAGAGTTGACTTTCCATACACAACACAACTATACACAACTAATGTCTGAGTCTAGGTCCTACTAATGGTTTGGGTGTAATTCTGAATAGAAGTTTGAAAGTATGCAGGAGTGTTCTTTTGTGGTTGGAATATAATGATGTAAGATTTTGGTATAAAATAACTGAAGAGAATTCCATTTATACTGGATACCTGGGCCACTGCATTCAAAACGACAATGTATTTGCTTTTGAGAGTGAGGTATGCTGTGAAATATGCAATCCAGCTCAGATAGTACAAAATGAGACTAAATGTTATTGATTTGGCCTCATTGTAATTTTTCGGCAGATCTCTTCCCATATAAGAAAACAATAGACACAGGAAACCAAGAAACCAACTTATAAACACGACTATGGTTAATGTTATAGTGTTCCCCATTTCACACATGAGCATAAGTTGATCTTTATAAGTCCATGAGTCAGCAATGAGTTTGAAAGTGTCGACAGTCATCCAGATCACACAAGAAATGAAATGAATGAAAGAAACAAATGCAATGAAGAGACTCTGGCCATTGTGCTTTACCCAAAGGCTGTGCAACTTAGGGAACTGAGTAGCCATTTTAAAAACAGAAATAATTTGAAAGGCACGGACAGTCAAACAGGAAATACAGACAGTGAAGAAAAATACAAATATGGCATTTCTCAGGAGGCAAAATACAAATGTTGGTTTTCCAAAGAAAAAGAACACACTTATGCTAGACATAATCAAACTGGTCAGCATGAGGAAACACATGCCGCCACCAGCAGACTTCACCACTGGCGTGTCGTAATTGTAGGCAAAAAGGCAAAATATGGCAATAAGGAGAATAATTAGGCATGCAGCAGAAACCATGACAGTGATGGAGGCGATTTCTGTGAACTGAGGATAGACAACAGAGCGAGTCTTACATGTCGTGCTGCCCTCATCAGACCATTCACCCTCTGCACAAGGAAAACAAGTATAAGGGTCCCCTGAAAAAAAGAGTAAAATAATATAATTGTTTAGTAGTATTTTGCAATAATTGTAACTTGATGTGGGAAATATTTAGTCTTCAAATAGCACCATAACTCCAGTAAAGTATTGTATTGTAGAATAAACGGAGGGAGCTTTCATCGAAAATGAAAAATCTGTCATCATTTATTCGAGGCAAAAAGGCAAAATATGGCAATAAGGAGAATAATTAGGCATGCAGCAGAAACCATGACAATGATGGAGGGGATTTCTGTGAACTGAGGATAGACAACAGAGCGAGTCTTACATGTCGTGCTGCCCTCATCAGACCATTCACCCTCTGCACAAGGAAAACAAGTATAAGGGTCCCCTGAAAAAAAGAGTAATATAATTGTTTAGTAGTATTTTGCAATAATTGTAACTTGATGTGGGAAATATTTAGTCTTCAAATAGCACCATAACTCCAGTAAAGTATTGTATTGTAGAATAAACGGAGGGAGCTTTCATCGAAAATGAAAAATCTGTCATCATTTATTCAACACTCGAAGGTGATTGGGCTCTCGGGCGAGATCCCAATTCGTCAGTCACTGACGTAACGTCTCCGTTCCCTCCTTCAGGGAACGAGGGTTACACAAGTAACCTAGACGTTCCACTATGTGATACTAGTATGGTGTGTTCAGAGATTTGGATACATGATATTTACATTCTCTGTGGTAAAGTGTCTGGTGGCGGTGATTTCTTCCACTGGTTGTGTTGGTAACAATGCAGTGTGGAAAGGAGCAACATTTCAAGAGTAAACAACTACTAAATTAATACCATGAATGGAAAAGGAATAAAGTGCATAAGATGCATAAGTCTTCTGGTTGAGATGAAGGATAGAGCTGTGTGTCATCAGCACAGCAATGGTACAGTATTGCACATGTCTCAGGCTACAGGGTTTTATGGTTTCAGCTGCCCATATCCTGCTTCTGGGCACTTTGATAATGAGAGCATTAATGAAGTGGGTTTTATCTCTTCATCTCACACTGTTCATCTCTTCAGCTCATGCACAGCAGTGCTGCACCACTGGAGGAATGCAGAGTTTTAAGCTCATGGGACCCTCCTCATGTTGGGGCAATTATGTTGTGGAAAGTGGTAATGACAGACGCATCCTAAACAGGATTGGACCATATGATTGTAAGGGCTTCCAGATGACTGTGACTTAAGAAGAGTGATCCATGGCCTTGTGCTGCTGGGACAGGGTCTGATCAACTCTGGCTGGGTCACCTGAGTGAGGGTGTATGATGTTGAAAGACCCGAAACACCCGATGACCTCAAATGTGTTTTAGTGCATCCTATGATGTATCTTTGATGCATTTATACTGGCTCAGCCAATGACACCCAGTAATAGACTGGTTAAAAACCGAGAATAGATTGGTGACAACAGGAGAGACAGTTGACAGACAGCAATTGGAGCAGGAAGGAGTAGCAGCCCAACCTGCATCTTCCAAGAAAAGGAACCTCATAAAGCTACAGATTCACCCATAGAGTCATAAACCTGAAAGGGGGGGGGGGGGGGGGTGAGCACCACAATAGGATGGACCCAATGATGATGACCTTGGCAAATGGATTAGCAATAATGACAACTTCAAGATACATTTGCAGCAAGGTCTGCAAGAATCAGCATGGCCTTAACATCTATTAGACCAAGATGAAATGCATGGTGCAGGAGAGCACAGCACAACGCACAGAAGTTAATTCTAGTGAGACGCAAGAGGACCCTGGCCCGGAGACACCCCAAAGTGACTAAAACCTCCAAGCATAAAACTCTTCTGCTCCAGGCAGATTATTTCAGCAGCATAGGATCAAGTGGTCTGCAGCAAGCCAGCATAGAGTATGATGCCAGTTTGTTGAGGATATGGCAAGAATTATCACCACCAAAGCAAACCACAGTGACCACCATCACTGTCAGTTTTGTGACAGAGAGCTTTGGCATTGAAGAGTGCAAGACCAGCAGACCAAAGCACACCATGAACCGAAGGGCAGACAAGATCCACTAACTGCAGAAAGAGTTTCGAGCTTTGACAAGATAGTTCAAGGCAGCAACTGAGGATGAGAAACTACCACTCATCGAGCTCTGCCACAGCATTAGTAAGAAACTCGTGACCCTGCAGAACAGAGTGGCACAGAAGGTGGCGGAGAGACAGTAAGGAATTGAACTACATTCATAGCCAATCCCTTCGGGTTCACAAAACAGCTTTTTGGGCAGAAGCAAAGTGGATATCTGACTTGTTTCAAGGAGGAAGTAGGCCATTAGGATGAGTTTCAAGTCTGCCAAGTCCAGGTCCATTGTGAGGAAAAGGGTGGACAAGTTCTGCTCCCGGGTGGGTGGGATTGTAATCCCATGCATCAACAAGAAACCTGTCAGGAGCCTTGACAAGGTCTTTGAGTGCAGCCTCAGAGATGCAACGGCCATTCATCGACCATCAGGGAGCTTGAATCTTGGCTCCCCACAGTTGAAAAGTCTAGCCTACTAGGCCAATTTAAAGCCTGGATATACCAACATGGCATTGTACTTCGAGTCCTCTGGCCTCTGCTGATGTATTAAGTCAGCAGTGGAGACCATGGAGAAGAAGGTCAGTAGCTACATCCGCAGGTGGTTGGGATTGCCATGGAGCTTGAGCAACGTAGCACTCTATGGAAAGAAAAATGCACTCTAGCTCCTGTTCAGCAGCCTCAATGAGGAGTTCAATGTCTCTCACACCAGAGAGGCACTACTCTGTCTGGACTCTAAGGACTCGAGGGTGGCATCGGCAGGCATCATGGTGTGGACAGGCAGGAAGTGGAGAGCACAGGAGAGTCTGAGAGTCCCAGATGAGATGCAGGGACACAGACTTTGGTGGGCATGGTAACTACGGGCTGGGCAGGGTTAGGAGTCAATCCACAACCCAGCCATGACCCCGCAAGTACTTGAATCGAGCGATCTATAATGTCCTTCCTAGCCCAGTAAATCTCTACATCTGGGGTAAGATTGACTAACCAGATTGACTCATTTTCTGTATGAATACTTGGTGACATGTCTCTTAGGTGACCTTGCTCAGGCTTTCAGAGTCTCACTGTGAGCATATTGTGCAACCATGGGGCTGTCCATATCTCCAATAGGTGGATCTTGAACACAAGATGATGAAAGATAAAACAAAAAACAGGTGACTGTTCATAACCCACGGTTCTCTGAAACGCCAAGCTTGTCCTGACCATGAGATGCAGTTTCAAATTTTTATATTATGTTTCTCCAGGTTAGATGATGAAGTATTTTTTTGCACCAAAACGGCCTATCTTTACAGTAAAGCTCTTTTGATTGATGGACAGACATTAGTTCTGAACACACCTTCTTGATTATATAAAACAATGATGCATGTTAAGGAGCGTGTTGAAGTGAAATTGTGACATCATGATTGTCCTGATTTCAAATCCTGGCATTTCCGAAGGGTAACAATAATTTATATTTTAACTTGGGGCATTAGTTTTGAGCTTTGAAACTTGCAGTACATTTTGTTTGTTAGTAACCTCTCATATGTTTAAATATCAACATTTTAATTCTTAATTTCATGACCCCTTTAATCTCCTCAACAGCAAACCTCATTTCTCATCATGACGATAAATTGAATTGTTTTGCTAAAGTAGAAGTCTGTTAGTTAAGTTTCATTTGGCAAAATGTGTAAAACTGATTGAGAAAACTGTAATCTATAAAGCTAAATAAAATGTATAATTAAATCAATATTTAGATAAACTCTCAACAAAAAGACTTACAGAACCATTGTTACGCCAGGGAAGGAGAGAGTTATCAATGGTAAAAGTAATTCCTGCATGTTTCTCATATGTGCCCACCATCACAAACTGTGGAGGATTCACTTCAGTGCGCCAGACCACAACTGCAAAACTGATAGCTGGATCAAAATGATCATCATATTTCACCTGACGGCCATTGAGTATAAAATGCAACTTCTTTATTTCTCCCAGAAGCTGTTGTGAGGTGTGTAAAGAAATAAAAAACACAAATAATGTATAATTATATAACTATATTATCAATATTATATTATATTATATTATATTATATTATATTAATGTTATATTACAACTTGACATGATTCACATGAGTTCACTTACCATATATGGTTTGGCCATCGTATTTTTCTGGCATTCATTGATGTCACACTGCAGAACTTTATGTAATGCATGAGCTATCGTATATATGGCAGCATATATGGCAAAGGAAAGTGAGGGATTCTCGTTTATAATCTCCTCTGCAGTCAGCAATGAGCAGTAATGACAAACTTGATTGCATGTCTTACTCTTGACTTTACCCTCAGCATCATTATGGTCAGCATCAGATGTTCCTCTGGCTTTATAGACAAATTGATTAAATCCGGGCAATGACAACAGTCTCTCTGTAATGCCGATGACTGTGCCAATTTTCTCAATTCCTGGCTCTCTTGGAAGCTGTTGATTCATAGCCCATGCATTACTTGCAATCCATACTTTGTCTTGGATGTTGTTCGCTATGGCTGCTTTGATAAATTTGCTTGCATATTGTGGCAAAGCAAAAACTACAATGACATTGATGTTGAGCATATCAATCTTTTTAAGCGTTAGACTGTAGTTTGTGTTTAGACTTAGACCCTCTTGATAGGCCAAACAAATACCAGTATTGCTTATATACTCATTAAAAAGCTTTAGTCCATCTGAACTGTAATCGTCTTGGCTACCAATAAAGGCAACCCAGTTCCATCCAAACCACCGTATGATGTGAATAATCATTTCTATCATGTCTTTGTTGCTAGGGATTGTTCTTACAAAGGAAGGATACTGAAGTTTATTGCTTAACGCATAGGTAGTAGCTCCATAATTCACCTTTGAGAGAGAAAAAACACTCATATATGTAGTAACATGGTAGTCATACGGGGTAGGAAGCAAGTGTGTAAGTATTTTATTATGTATACTGTATAAAAAGAAACATAATTTACCATTGGTATAAGGTCCATTGTGAACAGTGGTGCAATAGTCATAGTTCTTGTGCTTCCATATGGTCCTGTTAAAGCAATTACTTTAGGCTGATAGTTGTTGAGCTTTTCTTTAGGTTTTATTGAGCCATTCTTTGAGATGAAACGTAAGACTGAATTGAAATTCTTTGTATTAGAACAATGATCAAAAATGTCATAGCCCAGAGAAACATTGGGCAGAAGAGTGGTGGAGTTATTAATCTCCTCAACAGCAAACCTCATTACTTGCAACATGTGATAGCCAGATTTTGAGGAAATGTGCCTTGAAAACATAAGTGAGGGAGTTAATAGCATGTAATTGAATATTCCGTTTAGCAATGAGGACTTTGAGGAAATGCTGCTTTAATTTAAAATATTGTGCATTCATAACCCGAGACTGCTAAAAGATCCTTGCTTACCTGAAACATTCGGTGGTCTCTGCAGAAAACAGAGTTGTTTCCTTTTCAATTTCATGTAAAGGGAAAAGGCCACCCAATAAGTAATCTCCCTCCAAGCTGAAGTCTGATGCTGAGCAAGAACTTTTGAAAAAGAAACAACTGGTAAAGCCCAAAAGCAAAATGTAAATGCAACTGAGAAGCATGGTTTAAGAAGTCGTGAAACAGACTATGTGCACAGTGGCTAATCATTTGAGAAATATCAGGCTCATATTCGAGACTTAATTTTCTTAAAACACATTTCAATTTGCTTAAACCACTATATTCACTGATTCAAAAGTCCATTTCCATATCTAACTCATAAAGCACATCAATCATTTTTAAATGCATTACACCACAAATGTGTCCTCATATATAAATTGTTCAAATGTTTGTATTTATAAACCAAACTCTTGTGAAACAAACTGTAACCTTCTGAACTATCAGCAGGGGTTTTACAGTTGGATTAGAATCACAAAGTTTTTTCCAATTTAGAGATGGTTAAACAAATAAACTGTGATGACTCATACATAGCACATGAGATTTTATTCATCATATTTAGGAGGTGAATACTGTGAAGTTTTCATCATTTTTTGAGTATTCAAAACGGTTAATGTTCTCGCTGGAGGCTGAAAACCAATAGAAAATTCATAGATTCCAAATGGACTAGGAAAAAGAAATTTTGTTCTCATATACTTTACATTTTTAAATTTGCATAACCCAGTTCCTACATTAATTTAAATGTTTTACATATCTCACATTAATCTAGATTTGTCACCCCACAAGTGGCACATTAAAACACCTATGCCACATCCTAGCAGACTTTAAAAAAAAAATGGTATCAGGACTGTGCAGCACCTGTGGCTTATTATGTATTATTATTAGCTAAGTCACTAGAAATCCTGATTTGTGTAGCAAACCTAAGACAGAATTGATGTACTAAAATTTATTGTGCATTTATTACACAACCCTGTATGCATATCCCAAATTAAGATGGGAATAACACCAGCTATATGAACAACTGGGATTGATACAATTTTTAAAAAAATCTTGAAAAGATGTGTCCCTGAAAGAAATTGCCTGTAAATCGGCGTTGAATGGCATTTCATCACAATGCAAATTTCTTATTCGAAGAATTAGATTTGAATTACTGACGACTCGTTTAGACTGTTCAGAGTCGATTGTTTCTTCTGGGAGACAACAACTTTATTTATCGTGCACTTTCGGCTTTACAACTTTGCTGATCATTTACGTTCACATAGAGCTATATTACATATTGCATAAAAGGCGATATTTGAAATGGCATAATAGGGGCGCTTTAAATCATATGTTGATCATTTCAGTTATACCTGTATTACTGGAAAGTACACTATGAATATTCCATGCATGAATAAAAATACATCACAGTGCAATTTTTTGGCACACACACACACAAAACAGAAGTTACTGAAAAAAAGCGTAGAAATGAATGAAGTGCATTTTTTAAATTTAATTAAACCGTTTAAGTTGCAAGCATTATTTTCATGAGTTCTGTTGATGTGATGTGTGCTGTGTTTCTTATGCTTTTTAAGCAGAAATTCCTGCGTTTTATATATATATAACTGCGTCATACGTCATGTGTCTGTGTGTGTGTGATGTGTGTGTTTTCATCAGAAAGATGCAATGATGATGCAAACTCAAAAAAACGTCAAAATATTTCTTATTTTCGACTATTTATGTTGCCATTATTCATTATGTATGCCAGCAGCACTCAAGCTGACATAACTGAACAAAACCTGATCACATTCTCCAGCATAATTTGAGAATGACCCAAAGAGTATCTTGTGCTTCAATGGAATCAATAACATCTGACTGTCAAAGGAGTTTACCGATCAACACAAATTTATCAGATTAGTGAAAAATAGCGCAGAATGCATGTGAAATATTTTTTTTGTTGTATATTGCAACGTTTTTACATTCTGAAAATTTAAGTTTATGTCCAGGTTTAAATGTAAATAAATTGCATATTTGTGTCTCGGGATTTCCCCCAAAACTGTTAAGTAAAATTCTTAATCTTTTCTTTAATTAATCTTTAATTCTTTCATTCTTATCTTTATCTTTATTGTCCTTAAAGGCAATTCTTTATGTAAACGACAGTATACAGCAGCAAAACGCACACATTATAATGAGTCATTTAAAAACATTATTGCAGCAGGTAAAGAATTCTTGTATCTATTTGACTTGCACAAAGGGAGTTTAAATCTCCAACCAGAAGGAAGCAGTTGAAATTCAGCCCACAATGGATGGGGGACATCGGAAACTGACCCTTCCTAGTCACCTTATGTTCATAAATTTGTGTGATAGTCCTTAAGTCGATCCCCACTATCTTGCTGCACATTTAAACTATACTATTCAACTTACTCCTATTCTTTACATTCAAATTGCCACACCAACAAATAATAGAAAAACCTAAAACAGATTCAATAAAACAAGTATAAAACATCTTCATAAAAGAAACATGAAAAGTTCGAAGTTTCCTCAGAAAATATATACGCTGAAGCGCTTTCCCTCTAATAATATCAGTGTTTGCCTCGAATTTTAGTTTATCATCAAATACAGTCCCTAAATAGGAAATCAGTGGACATCTCTTTTGTTTTAGAAGCATTAATGTTTAAAAATATGTTTAAAAATGATTATAACTTAATGCCCACCTGTAGAACTGTTTTGGCGGTGTTGAAGGAGGCCACGGTGGTACAGATACTTTCTTCACCCATGTAAATTTGCCCCATCGTCAGAAGCATCGGAGAGGTGAGAATAAGAGATGCACAACAAAGCGCAAATGGTGCGCCCGCGGGACATCCGACTCTTGGCTTTGAATGGGTGACAGCGCCATGTAGAGCTCCACGCTCAGACTCACGATATTTAATCGCGTACAAACAGCCAACCTGCACAAAGTAATAGCCCCTGCAGACCACTTCACCAAAAGCCCACAGGTGATGAATCCAGATGAAGTTGTACAGCGGCATACACAGCACCAGAATCAGCAGGTCGGACACCGCCAGACTGGCGAGGTGATAATGGACGGTGCTTTGGAGATGTATGGATCTCTTCTGGAAAGATATGTAGGGTAGACTGAGTACAGTAGAGACACTTTCTGCTTTTTTCATCACTACACAAAAACTAGATGCCGCACTCTAAAAAATGCTGGGTTAAATACAACCCAGTGCTGGGTAAAATAGGGACAAACCCAGCAATTGGGCTGTTTTGACCCAGCGGTTGGGTTAAATGTATAACCCAGCCTTCTGGGTAGTAACACAACTGCTGGGTCAAAACAACCTAATTGCTGGGTTTGTCCCTATTTTACCCAGCACTGGGTTGTATTTAACCCAGCATTTTTAAGAGTGCGAAATGAAGTGATTTTTCACATTATATTTCTTTTGCTTATGTACTAAAATATCATACACTAATAATAGCCATAAGTAGTTTATATTTTGCACAATTAGCTCATAAACATAAGGTGCATTTTTGTCTCAACTGTACCCATATAGTGTACAGTTGAAACAGTACCATGGTACAGTTGAGACACCCATTCTTAATGCTCTAAAGCTGGCTAACCATTTATTGCAAATGTAATAAATTACAGTTGTGCAATTTTTTTTTTAATTCAGATTTATTTATTCGCTTTATTTAATTCAGATTCAGTTCAACAAAATAGGAACAAAATATTTAACACTAGAAAAGATATGGCAAACAGTACAAATGTAAGCATAACAGTAAAAATAACGTAACTTGTCATGGAAAACAACAAAAACAGAAACAACAATAAAGTCCACACAGACTACATTGCCTAACACACACACACACACACACACACACACACTTGCATTTGTGGTTTACGGGGACTCTCCATAGGCGTAATGGTTTTTATACTGTACAAACTGTATTTTCTATCGTCTTACACCTAAACCTAGCCTTTACAGAAAATTACTGGCAATTTCATAAAACACCGTTTTGTTTGTTTTTTAAGCCTGTTGTTTTACGGGGACACAGTATAAATATATTATGTCCTCATAAACCATATATACAAGTACACACACACACACACACACACACACACACACACACACACACATACAGTTGTTTCTAACATTATAGGGACATTCCATAAGCGTAGTGGTTCTTATACTGTTCAGACAGTATATTTTATTCCTCTACATACCTGTATAATCTATAAACCGACCCCTAAACCTATGCCCATTACTCAAAACTTTCTGTATTTTTACATTTTTAATCAGCTTGTTTCCTCATAGGGACCTAATTTACTGTTATTATACTTGTGGGGACATTTGGTCCTCATAACATATAAAACCAGTACACACACAGCCTCTGAATATGCATCTTATTTTCTGATGGAACTGTTACTGCATACATAGGATATACTGTAAAAGGTGTATCAACTGTACCCACTTTACAACCTTGTATATTTCACAAAATGCTATGCTATCCTTTTAACATTCATGTTAGAAAATATGTCCATTAATAATAGACAGTTGAAATATCACAAATATAATTTTTTAAACATTTGTGTAGCATGTGTGTAAATGTGACTTTTAACCTATTATCATAACTCTGTACAGCTAAACAGCATGTGAAGCAATAGGACACCTGTCTGGGTACAGTTGATACACTGTGTCACAACTGTACCCCACTGTCATACTCGCATGTTTCTCTAGATTATGCAAAAACCCTGCATGGCACAATATCATAAAATATGTCTATTTTTAGAGCACAGAGTAACGTTTGCAATGATATACGTGACGTTTAACAGTCATAAAAGGATAATAAGCTACTCATTGTGGAAGGGACATGGTGAAATTAAAATCTTACCTTGGAAAAAAAACTTTGCCGATATCGTTGGAGTGGAAAGACGCACCTTTCAAATTTTCCATGATCAAAGAGAACAGAACAACAGTAAAATGCAAATGTTCTAAATCTTTTTTTTATTATTGAATAAATTCATATAGATGGTTAATAGACACAGAAGCATGTGAGGACAGATTCTTAGCCTTCGATGTGCTCAGTTGCCTCTAGCATACCCCATTCAGCCTTGTGCCAAAGCAATCTGGATTTCACACACACAAAAAACAGAAACTATTGGCAAAGATTCTTCTTTTGCTTGAAAATGTTATTTATCTAGTAAGTGCATAGAAAATTGCATGTTAGAGGAAGTGGCTTCGTTAAATAGAAAACCATCTTCAAAAATCATAACTAATGTTTTGACTGGATTCTTGTGGATTTAAATTATATTTATTAAAATATTTCCTGTTATATTCCACACAGTTAGAAGGAAGTCAGTTTGGAATGTCATGACAGAACTTTCATTTTTAGTGGTCTTTCATGGCTGCTCAAGGCTAAATACAATTCATGAAAGTCAATTTTATGACAATAGGATTTATGAGGTTTGTTGTCATGGACAAAATCTTTGTCACAACAAGTAAAGCTGCATGCATTACATGCATCATTGATTTTGTACCCATGATAAAAGTTATTTGGCTGAAGTAAACTAGTTATGACAAATCTGTCAGAAATTGTCAAGTGTAACAGAGAGACTTCATAATGCATATTAAAAGCTAAGAAACCCACTGATACAGTATGTTTTAGGTATTTCTATTATTTGGTATTTATTAGGTATTGGTGTTAAAATGTAATGTTTTGTTTTAAAAATTAAACATGTACACTGATTTGCGGAACGTATGGTTTTATTTTAATTTTTTTCCTATGGGGAATGTTATTTGCTTCTAGACAAAATGAACAAAACAGGTTTAAAGATAATTTTCCAACAACATAGAAATCCATGGTCGTTTCACTTTTTTCAGTGTAGAGAGATCAAATCAAACTCATATTTTTGTCAAAATGAGATTTTCTCCAGGCACCGGCTGCTCTGATTCTAGTGTCCAGGCAACAAGACTGAAGAATACTTAATCAACAACCCTTTTTTATTCAGGTGATCGTATAAACATGTATTTGTGAAATTCTAAGGACTGTGTACTGTTGGGATGACTAGAGGAAGATGAAGAAATTAAGAACATGAGGAACAGCCAGCACAACCAGTCATCCTGGAGATAAATGAGTCTGTTGTCACATTCAAGCTTCTGGGAATCATCATATTCATCTCTTTTCAACATCAGGGTAATAACACAAAACTCTCTTTTTGTTTCAGACTAAGAAAGCTCAGCCTCTCCTCTCTCATCTCACTTGTACAAATAATTGAAAGCATCCTTAATCAGTCCCATGTGTCTCTTTCCCCCTGCTCCGTGACAACGATATAGGGTCTGATCTGTTCTGCTGAAGATCTTTTCTGTGTTGATCTCTCCGTTGAGCTTTACATCCAGATTTGTCACAACTTGAGCATCATCTCTTCACTACATTACAACTTCATGATTTCCAGGAGCAACATCTGATTGGTTCCTTGTAAGCTAATTGGTGCTACATCCTGATTGGTGCTGTCTATGGAGACTTTGCAAGCCATAGATCCTGTCTTCATCCCGTCTTCTTTGTGTGCCCGCTCCTGGAAATAGGAAGGACAATATTACTCTCAGCCTGCATCGCTTGTCTCCTGCTCTTCTTTGACTGTTCAATAAATGTCTCTGTTGCAATTACCTGAGTCTCTCCTCTTCTGTCCGTGACACCCGCAAACATAGATGATAATGGACAAGGAGCAATTGAATTTGAGGGCTATAAATACATTAAGGATTAATGAGATAATTAACTAGACACAGATGTACCACACAAAGGCAAATAAAAAACCATGGCAACTAATGAACAGGGACAAAGGAAACATGAACTAACATGAAACAATGCAAAACTAACTCAGTCTAACTCAAAACAGAACTGAATCACAGCTGGCCCATTACAATATACCCCCTCTAAAGCCCAGGACACACTGCACGATTTTCGGCTGTCTTAGACAAAAGATTGGCATCGTGAATGTAACGTGGGAGGTGTGACAACAAGGTTGAGGATCCAAGTGCAGGCTTTATTTTAAAGAGTGGTCAAAACAGGCAGGGTCAATCAACAGCAAACAGGTATAATACAGGATGAGACAAAAGAGTAATCCAATAAACAGGCAAAGGTCATGGCAGGCAGCAAATGATCAGAAAAAAGGTGCACATAGTGATGTGACGTTCGACACCGAGGCTTCGAAGCTTGTATCAAAAATCGAAACATCTCACAGTGAAGCACTGTATCGGAGCTTGATTCGTTTTGCCAAAACCACGTGATCTGTGACATCCGAAGCTTTGTTTTCGCACACAACCACGTGACTGCTTCGTATTCTGATTCAAATAACGCTAAAAACTTGCGCAGTTTCAAGTGTCCTTCACGTCTTTGAAAATAATAAATCATAATATGAATAAATATTTGCATGTGTAGTTTTCTGCATGATCATTTTTTATTAATTGCTTGTTCACAGACACTTTAACTAACCAATCTTCAATGATAATCTTTTTTTGATCATACATTTTGATCCAATTTGATCATACATCCTTGCCTATTTTTTCCACAAATTTATTCACAGACTCATTTATTCATATTGTGTAATACAATGATTGACATGAAGACTTATTTATATAGACTTCATATTTTCTTTGCTTTATACAGGTATTCATAACACAAACTAATTTATTATCTGAAACAGTCCAAAAATGGCTGGGTCGTTTGGGACGCAAAGGCAGCTTTTTCCACCTTTTGAACACAAGATGACGTTAGTGTGCACCGTCTTGAAAAGCTTTCAGTAATGAACCTTTTTAGGATACAGTTGAGGGGAAAGCCTCGGTGCTTTGCAAAGCTTCATTTTCCCATCACTAGATACACAGTCCAGGGATCAAAACCATGAAGATAAGGAAACAGAAAAACTTGAAAACAGGGGAACTAGGATACGCTACAGGCTAACAATACTGAGCAATGTGTGTGTGTTGAACCAGGCTTTAAATAGAGTGAGATTGATGAGGTAATGAGATACAGGTGAAGGCAATCAATGATGATGAGTCCGGCAAAGGATTATGGGAAATATAGTCTGGGTAGATTGGCAAATGTCAGAGGTGGAATGCCCTCTGGTGGAGTTCATAGGCACTCCAGCAGGAGATCGTGGCAGTGAAACATTCGTGGCGATTTCAGGAATTATGGCTCCTAAATGGTGGTCCTATGTCATACAGTGAGAGAGGTTCAAAGACGGCTGTTTTCACGGTCTTGCAGCCAAAAATAGCCTACGATAATTTTCTGACAGTGTCAGAAATTCAGCATGATCATCACACAGTGTGTTTGCTGCTACGACTCACGTTTACTGACCAGCCAATTAAAATGCAACATGAAATCAACACGACACTGCGCTAAAACATAAAACTGCTTAGTTCAAGCTAGTATCCCTTCCTCTTTCACCACTTTCACTTTTTTTCAGCACACATAAAAACTACAATTGCCAAAGTGGGATTCATCATGTTTTTAACTTTGTAAAAAGTCCAACACAGTAGGGGGTGAGGATGCAGAAGTGTGGCTCTCCAGGACTGATGCTGGCCACCCCTGGACTAGACAATGCAGGCAGGGAAGAACGGACAGGCTTGACAAGACAAAACAAGACACATGAAATCCATGAATGGCCCTCTTGACTGACGAGGAACAGGCAGATTCAGGAACATCTCTCTTAGCTGACATAGAACAGGCAGACATTTCTCACTTAGAGGATATCAAACAGGCAGAGGAGGTGGGAGTGGGTGGCAGGGTGGGAATACAGATTCTAACAATGTAGTGCTAAGTGCAGGTACAGGCTCAGTGGGGAACAGCGCACTCCCAGTCAGTCATCGCTTTTTTCAGCTGTTTTCAGTACTTTTTGATCGTAGCAAAGCCAAGGCTGTTCAGCCGTCCAAAAAGCCCTGAAGAACCACCTACTCAGCACCGGGACAGGTGGGCTCAGTGCTTCTCACTATGACAGTCCTCCAAGTTTTCCAGTCCAAACTCCTCCAAGCCATGGACGAGTCTGGCCAAGGCTTTTAGGGAGCTGCGCAGCACAACTGCCCTGGCCAGTCTGATGGTGCTTGAGCGCCCAAGCAAACTACCTCTGTGTTAGCGGACCAACTGGCTATAAAGAGCACTTCTTCTCTTCTCAACAACTCAGTGGTCAGTTCCCTGCCTCTGTGCAGTGACCTGCCATCCAAAAAACTCTGATCCCTTGCCGCCCAGGTGCAGACTTGCAAATCCATCCTGGGCATGTCAAGTTAGGTCCTGCAAACAATAAAATGAGGTTACTCAGTTCAATTTGCTCACAGACCTCCCAGCTTCAAAGGTGTGGTCCAAACTTTGGTTCAGGACAACGACACTCACATTCTCTTCTCAGAAGTGCAGTGTCTGCTGGCGATGGGAGTCGTCGAAATGGTCCCATCAGAGAAAAGCGAGTCAGGTTTTTATAGCTGTTATTTCCCTGTCCCAAAGAAAGATGGTGGGCTCAGGCCCATCTCAGGCTACTGATTCACGCCTTAATGAGGCGGCTATTCAGGATGCTGACTTTAAAACATATCCTCATGCAGGTTTGCCCAGGGGATTGGTTCTTATCAGTTAATCTAAAAAAAAATTATTTTTCATATCCAAATAGCCCCCCATCACAGACCGTTCGTAAGATTCACTTTTGAGGGGGTAGCTTACCAATATACAGTCCTTCCATTCAGACTGTCTCTGGCTCCATACACTTTTACCAATTGCATCGATGCAGCTTTCTCCCTTCTGAGGCAGACAGGAATCCACGTCATGAATTACCTTGATGACTGAATAGTTTTAGCCCTGTGGGAGCACAAGCTCTGTCACAGCTTCTTAATCTAATTATGTACCTTATTCTGAATAAGACAATATTACGATTAAGGTGTTTACATGAGTTGCTTTTAGAATATTCCTTTCATGTTGCCATTTTACATGTTAGAGTACATAGATCGATTAAAGGCACACATCATTACGTCCCCCCGCGACGCCATCCGACGTCCCCTCCAGAATTTGACGAATAAACATATAAACATATAGAATTTGACGTCTTCATTATGATGCCATATACAGTTTTGGGTGTTTCATTTTTAATTTACTGAAAGCTTGCAGTTAATTATTTGTCATGCTATACGTGCAAACAGACAACAGCGTTGTTGAAGCCATTCTCTTTTGTTTGCTGTAAAACGGTTGACCACTGCCGTGTGTGTATCCTGTCGCAAAATGTGGCAAAAAGTCCTACACGATGGTAATAATGTGATTAAAGTGTGTACATGTCTATACTTCACTTCAGTAATGCGACTAAAATAGGAATACTCAACATGTCCTAATTCGATTTGTGTTTACTTTGAGTATGACTTTAGTCAGATTAAGGTAATCAAAAATGATTACATGGTAGTTTCTTAATCAGGGTATTGTCTTAATCGTGTTAAAATTGGAATATTGTTGTCCATGTAAACGTACTCAATGACTTTTTTGTATCTCATGAATTAGACTTTATTTTTATGATAGAGACTTGGCTTAAACTGTTGCCATAGGTTGATTTTTACCCTGTGGGTTAAAGGTTTGAAATGTTGCATAAATTACATTTTACACATGCTTGTGTAGCAGTGTGGGGTGGGATTTCCCCTTTATTTGTTTATCCTTATTGGAAATGTGTAATTGGGATAATAAAGGTCTGTGTATTTAAATGCAGGTAATTGGAACGTAGGTGTTGTCATGCCCGCCCCTCTTCCGGTAGGTGAGGTAGGTGGCTGACGTTATATGCAGAATCACTCGATTTAGTGTTTATAGTATTGGTTTGTTCTTTTCTTTGAAGTTGTCGCTGTAGCCGTTCCTGTCAAGTCTCCTGGGAGTTGTGTCAAGCTCTTGATGAAAGCTTGTAAGTAGGAAGGCTATCGCAATGCTATGTTTTTGGTTTGATTTTGTTTTGTTTAGTTGAATTATCGTTTTCTATTGTGTGTTTTTAGTGTAACATTTGTGAAGGCCTTTTAACATCTTGATGTTTGTTGATCCGTGGATTTGAGTACGTATGATTTAGTTATTGTTTTATATTAATTGAATGAGTTTCTTTTTTTCATTGGCATGTTTTGTTTTGCAGTCTCCCGCGGCTCACGCGGTGGTTAGCGGCGGGTCGCACTGCTGTTTTTCTGAGCTTGGTTTGTTATTTTTTTTGTAATTATATTAGGATTGTGTTTTCATTTGTTTTTTTTTTGTTTTGAGATTTCGGTTTGATTAGTTTGAATCGGGCCATTTAGGCCGTGTTGGTACGCTACTGTGTAATCTTGGGTTTATTGCCAGAGCGAGGTAGGACGCTGTACACCATTATCAACTGATGTTGTAATTTATTGTATGTTGTTTTCTTTTCTTCTTATGTTGAAGGAGTAATTAATATTTGTACCGGACCCACAAATGTTTCTCTTTTTTTCTCTAGCTTGAGCCAAGGCTGAGTGTGATGAGGGGGAGGCTAGTCACCTGGGTGGAGCACACAGTTGTGAGTTTGCAGCATGAGGTTTTGAGTCCCTCTTCCTATTGTTTGCTATGCAGACATGTGTGGTTGAGAGCACGGTTTCTTTTTGTGTTATACAGTATACATATCCTTTGGTGGGGAAGGTACAACATTTCTTTAATTTAGAAATGTTGATTTTGATTTGATTTGGCCTTCGCATATATAATGTCTGGAAAACTGTTCTTTTAATCTTGTGAGTTTAATATTATTGTTATAATAAGCTTGCTAGTGTGTATATGGTGACTATGATGAATCTGGGTTGATTGTTCTTCTTTTTTTTTTTGTTAATAAAAGTGTTTTTTTTTGTTTTTTTTAATTAGACAACAGGTCTCTGTTATTTTATTGTACCACCAAACCTGTGTCCCCTTTATTGTATTTCGGCGCAGAAACTCCAAAACAGACTCAATAGCTTATGACGTGCAGAAAACCTCTAATATGAACAAAAGCATCCGGTTATCACTGTAGCTGAGCTGAATAAAAATCAGAAACGATTTACTGATGAAACGTGAAGACAATAAACACACGACTGCGAAAATATATGGTTTATGTGTGTTTTTCAAGTTATCACCAGGTAATATAAACTATATGAAAAATGCAGTACTGATTGACATATCATTTATTATAGAAACTATAAAATACATTTCCTGCCTTATTCTGTGATAAAAATAGGAAAAATGTGTTCGTAGTAGCACAACACTGGCAACCGTGGACATTATTGAAGGCATCCTGGCAGCGCACCAAATTACTAAAGGTGTCTGCTTGTGTCACGGAAACACCTGCCTCACCAGCCGAATCAGCCTCCTACACCCACTCATAATCACCTGATTACTGATCATGGACACCTGCACCCACTTACCACACCACTCAAATACTCACTCACCTCATTCACTCATCGGCTGGTCTCAAGGTTGCAAGCTATTCTGTCCTGGTTCCTCGTCTTCCAGTCTGCCTGTTCCCCTCGGAATCCCCAGTTCTCGGCCGAAGGATCGGAGCGCCGACCCAGATAAGACTGTGTTTTGCTTCCCTTACTGCCTATGTTGAACTCTTTTTGGTTGGAAGCCTCTCTTAAGTTCCTGTGATTAAACTCTCTGCTTAACATTATCCTGCCTGTCTGCCTCTTTGTCCTGGTTGTGACAGCGTGAGGGATCTTCCCGAAAGAGATGGTCAGGTCATCATGTGGATTATTTTATTTAATTTTGCTAATAGTTAGATTGGGCATTCCTTCACAAAAGGGAATTTAATTACCAAAAAAAAATTTGCCTTGACAAAAGGGCACTTTGGACATCAAGGGGAAAAGGGGCTGGTGCTCAAGCACCCACCCACAGGATGTTGCTGTTCACTGGTTAAAATAGTTATAAGAACAACCCACATGGTTACTCAAACATCTTTTTAAACAGAAAAAAAGCAATTGTGAAATCCATAATATTTCCTTAAACTTTTGGTAACACTTTCTATGAAGCCCGTATTTATAATACATTATAAGGGTATTCTTAAGGCATTATAATGAATGCATAATGCATTATAAAAAAACTTATGTTATATCAACTCATGAATAATCATAACAACAGTGATAATACATCATAATACTTACGTATTTGTGGTTATAAATTTAAGAGTATGATTATTTATAACACACAATGAACACCATATTAAATCTACTTCATTTACAGAATAATGGACTGTATCATATCTTGACATTGTTTATTTAAGATCTGCACAGTATCTTACTACAGCTTGTGAGTGGTTAGATGTTGAGTGTTATTTGAGTGTTTCCTGTGAAGCTAATGTTAATTAATTGATGTGAGCTTTATACTCCAACTGGAAAAAAAGCAATGTTTTATATGGTTACATTTTATTTTGATGGTCTTCTTAATCAATCGACTATAAGCAACTACATGCCAACTAACTCTCATTAGAGTATTAGTATGCTCAAGAATGGTAGAATCTAGTATGGTAGAATGGTAGA
>NW_015507341.1:9232-20483 GCF_001515645.1 Sinocyclocheilus grahami | reverse complement strand
GGCTAGAGAATGCCCATAATGCACCGTGAGCCGAATGAATTCCCGCATCTCGCCAGAAGATGGCGCCCGCAGCTGAATAATCAATCCGTTAATTTTTACAAAGCGCTCATCCATGGCGTACAGCATAATGTACAACACGGGTATAAATTCATTGTAAATTGATTATTAAATTGTTTGATTAGGGTTTATACATAATTTCCATGACAGAGTTCAAGATAAATCCTTTAATCTTACTACTGGAGCTGCTAGTTTCAAATGATTAATGAACAGCAAGCACAAACTATGCAAAAGCGGCATTCCTTCCGGTGCACTCAGTGTCCGAATTCACTACTCGTTTTCATTCACTCCTTCTAGTGAACTGAATTAGTGACCTAATGTAGGGAATAGTGAATGAGGGTATGGGGGGTGATTTCGGACACAGCCCAGGACTTTCTTTTCGCCTGGCACTGATTACCTGCACACCTGATACTCATTCCCTGGACTATTTAAACAGCTCAAGCACACTCTTATTGTGAAGCCTTATTTTCCTGTGACTGGCAATCATGAGCATGTCTCCTGTCTATTTGTTTTTTTTTCTGTGTATGATCCTGGATTGTTTACCCTGTTTCAACCCTATGCTGCCTGCCTTTGTGATTCTTCCTTGTAAGGATGGGCAAAATAAGCTTCATGATGAAGCACTGAGGCTTTACTCTGATTGTTTCGGGAAAAGATTCAAAGCTTTGAGAGTGTCGAAAACATCTCACCATCTGGTGGTTAGTAAAAAATAATGCAGCCAAAAAAAAATTAAAAAGACGCTTTGTTGGATGAAGCAGCCACCACACATTCCATAGACAGTTTACATAGTTTCCATACATAGTTTCATGTTACATGCTCAAATAAAAGACTACTCTGTGTGTGTGTGTGTATATATGTTGAATTTCTCTCTGTGATAAATTCATGAACCCATTTCATGCCAGTGTGAATATCAATATGATGTAATAGAAGAATAATGTACAAATGTCACATCACTACTTTCTCGTCCACCTGGTTATTCTCTGCTTTGTCTGCTATCTGCCCTGAACCACTGCCTGTCTTGTGATTACGCTACTGTTTCGCCTAGTTTATACCTGACGCTTGTGTTTGAACTCTGCCTGTCTGTACTACCAGTAACTCTTTTAATAAAGATTTCATATTGTATGATATTTATGCACATTTGTTGACATATTACAGATTTCAAAATGCGTATAAATTGACAGTGTCAGTTAGTATCAGATTGTCACCCTTCCCCCAAAAATATATTATTTATAATATAGTATAGTATTCTGTGAACCGTGTGCATCCAGTTAAAATACCTCTGTTAAAAATATAAGAAATAGGCTAATCAATCCTTAAAAATGTATTCATCATTTTGAAAGGTTTTCTACATTTATCCAAGATTTTGTTAAATCTTTGATTATTATTAAATTGGTGGCAAATGTTCTTATTTTCTCGAATGCTAAACAGTAGAATTAAAAGAATCATACATTCATAGGAACAGGAGATAAACATCTCCATTATACAATTTCAGAAAATCCATGGCTTTTGATACAATATGCGCTACATTTTAAAATTGTCTTACCTCCCACCTGGGCGATATGACCCAAATCTTATTTCATGCTATTAGAAATTTTATTTCATGATAACGATATATATCTCAATATATTTTATTTTATTTTTGTAATTAAAAATAAGAAAAATAAGCAAATTACAAAAGCAATAGAACAAATAAACATGAAATAAACTTTTAATTTATTCAGCTACAGTAGGCTAGGTTTATTTAACGTAGTAAGAAATATTACAGAAATTGAATAAAGTGGCAAAATAAAACATTGCACAGTCTTCACTGTACCAATCAAACATGAACTTATGAAAGATCCAAAAGTGATTCAGTCAAGTGCAGTGAGTGATTAAAATTAATGACAGACAGCAGCAGGTAAAAAAGACTGCTGTCCCTTTTAAACCAATTGCACAGATCCAGTATACTGATACACATCCGGTTCTCACCCAACTCTTTACATTTGTTTAACACATAACTGACTGTGTTTATTTAATATATTTTATTTTATCTGTAATATACAGCACACAATGGGCATATTGAGATAACTGTGTGCGTATTTGACCATTCAAGCACAATAAAACAAAAGAGATCTGTTTTCGCGATCACATGCTGTCGAGAGAGGGGCTTTCAGTGCATGCACTTCGGCTGTGTGTCAGTCAGCGCGAGCAGCAGATTGAGTTCTTTTTCACTGCTTATTGTACTTAATAACTCTATCAAGTGCATCCCACTCTATTTTCTCATTCATGCATGTTTCCTTATCACTCAAAGGTGTATATAACTTTTAAGTATAGCACTGTTACACAGATATATTTGCCTACTGGGAATACACGATATAATCACGTTGGAAAGATCACGCGTGGTTAGTTCTTCATCTGTGCGCTCCAGTTCAAAAAGGTAGGGTAGGGTGAAAAACTCTCATCTCATTTTCTCCTCCAACTTCAAAATCGTCCGACATCGCTATTTCACCTTTTTTTGTAAAGGGTGTTTGACTGTCTTTGTATGTTCACTTTGTAAACACTGGGTCAGTACCTCCAGCTACATCACACGTGACCTTTCCAACGTGACAACGTAATGCATGAAGTCGAGCTAGTGCAAGACGAGCATTTGTGGTTAAAAAAAGTATATACATTTTTATTTTATTTTCGACTGAAGAAAGAAAGACATGAACATATTGGATGACATGGGGTTGAGTAAATGATCAGGGATTTTCTTATTCTGGAAGTGAACTAATCCTTTAAGAGTTAACTTTCTATAAAAATACTAATGTCTGAGTCTAGGTCCTACTAATGGTTTGGGTGTAATTCTGAATAGAAGTTTGAAAGTATGCAGGAGTGTTCTTTTGTGGTTGGAATATAATGATGTAAGATTTTGGTATGAAATAACTGAAGAGAATTCCATTTATACTGGATACCTGGGCCACTGCATTCAAAACGACAATGTATTTGCTTTTGAGAGTGAGGTATGCTGTGAAATATGCAATCCAGCTCAGATAGTACAAAATGAGACTAAATGTTATTGATTTGGCCTCATTGTAATTTTTCGGCAGATCTCTTCCCATATAAGAAAACAATAGACACAGGAAACCAAGAAACCAACTTATAAACATGACTATGGTAAAGCATATAGTGTTCCCCATTTCACAAATGAGCATAATTTGGTCTTTAAAAGTCCATGAGTCAGCAATGAGTTTGAAAGTGTCGACAGTCATCCAGATCACACAAGAAATGAAATGAATGAAAGAAACAAATGCAATGAAGAGCCTCTGGCCATTGTGCTTTACCCAAAGGCTGTGCAACTTAGGGAACTGAGTAGCCATTTTAAAAACAGAAATAATTTGAAAGGCACGGACAGTCAAACAGGAAATACAGACAGTGAAGAAATATGCAAATATGACATTTCTCAAGAGGCAAAATACAAATGTTGGTTTTCCAAAGAAAAAGAACACACTTATGCTAGACATAATCAAACTGGTCAGCATGAGGAAACACATGCCGCCACCAGCAGACTTCACCACTGGCGTGTCGTAATTGTAGGCAAAAAGGCAAAATATGGCAATAAGGAGAATAATTAGGCATGCAGCAGAAACCATGACAGTGATGGAGGCGATTTCTGTGAACTGAGGATAGACAACAGAGCGAGTCTTACATGTCGTGCTGCCCTCATCAGACCATTCACCCTCTGCACAAGGAAAACAAGTATAAGGGTCCCCTGAAAAAAAATGTAATAACATAAATGTTTAGTATAGTATTTTGGCAAAAGCAATAGTAACTGGATGTGGGAAAATATTTTGTCTTCAAATCAGACTTCAAATAGCACCATAACTCCAGTAAAGTATTATGGTGATGGAATGGACTGAAGAGGGATATTCCATTCCAAAAATGAACCCACACTCATATCATTCCAAACCTATTTGACTTTCTTTGGAGAAACGTAAAATAAGATATTCTGAAAAAAGCTGACAACCAAACATTTTCCATTGACTTTCACTGTATGTACAAAAAAATACAATGCAAGTTAATAGGAATGGAAACTATTTGGTTAACAACATTCTTCAAAATTAATTTTTTGTGCTCTGCAGGAAAGTTTGGAATGACATGCGGAGGAGTAAATGATGACAGAAATTTTGTTTTTAGGTAGACTCTCCTTTTAAATATAAAATTGTCATTGACTGCCACCTGAGGTACTTACGAGAAAAATCCACATAGCTGTTAGGCGGGCATTTTCTACACGTAAAACAGCAACTATGAAAACCTTCAGTTTGTCTTGAATGTCCCACCTTACACTCAACAGAGCAATTTGAGAAAGGAACCTTTAACAAACAGGAAAATGTGTTATTTAAAGTTATTTTTTTCTTTAGCAGTTTTACACATTTCTATAAACTACGATCAGTGCTCTCAAACAACACAGCCTGTAAATGTCTCAGGTTACGTATGTAACCATGGTTCCCAGTGAAGGGGAACGAGGTGCTGCATCATGGAGTTGATACTATGGGGAACTCCATCAGCATGACCGGTGTCTGAATCACATGCCAATAATCATTGGTTGAGTAGTCCATGACGACACAAGCGTAGCACCCATGAGTTTAAAAGGGCACCTGCAACACACATAATTAACTCTGAAGGAGACAAGCAGAGAAGCCCTGGGCATGGCAATGAGACAAAGCATCTCAACAAGGCTATTAGGGAGCAGGCTACTGATGGGAGCATTTTCAATACAATCACCCTGCAGGTGAGCTTCTAATCCATTTCAACAACCTAGATTTATTAGGTAAGAAAACTCATTAGAATCAGAATGTGGTTTATTCGCCACGTGTGTGTAAACACACAAGGAATTTGTGTACCCTGACTTAAGTAGAGGCACTTCTCCAGTACTCACTATAGTTAATGGTTAAACTATAAAATTCTATAATGACAAATAGGGACACCATCGGCGATCCAACTCGCCACTTTGTAATACTGATTGCCTGGAGAGACCTATAGAAGCACCTTAACAAAGGGGAGCATGTATCCCTTCTTCAAATCCCAACATCAGCTGAGGAGGGAGGTAAATGAAAGAGAGAGAGTCTCACCCTGCTCTACCCTAAGGGTTACTTAAGCAGCCAACCAAAGGGAGCATGCAAGGTGCTAAAAACATTAGTAATTAGTGCTTCACACTACATCCTTCAATGTTGCCACTCCTCCAAGTGGGACCCCAATGCACCTGGGGGCGAGCAGCTTAAACCCTGCCTTGAGTAAAGGCACTCTACCTAAGACCCGATTTAGCTAGTGCTTTGTCTTTTTTTGTTTAAGCACAAGACCATAGTATGTGACAGATAACAAGGAGGGACGCCTCTAGGCGAACTTCCTCTACTGATTAGCATTGTCCAACCAGGGCCATAGTAGAACACCCAACCAAACGAGAGTGAAATTCATACTTTAAGACCCAACAATAGTTGGGGAGGGAGATAAACAAAGTAGAGAGAATTAAACTGACCACCAAATTTGTTCACCTTGCATCAACCCTTAGGGCCATCCAAGGGGAGATATGTCCCTACCACTATTCAGGCAGGGAGACAAACAAGGATCCACTTACTCCATTGACAAGGTGGGAGGTATAAAAAAATCTCACAAACATATATATGGGGAGACAGAGGAGGTGCCTCAACTCGCTCTTTATCTAATTCCTCACAATTGGACATGTCACAATTAATCAGTCAGGTTGGAAAAGTGGCTTCTCCAACCAACATGAAAGCAACAGAGCTGGCAGGGAATGCTCAAAAGGGAAAACACTCCTGTCAGACTCCTCCCCCTGTGATTACTGGCGCGTTTACATGTGCTTCAGACACCAGTCATAGTGATGGCATTCCCTATAGCGTCAACTCCACGACGCAGCGTTGAAGTTCCACTTAAAAAGGGAACTGAACACAATGTAATTTTCATAAACTTACTATAATTTACAAAACATAAATTACAATTACCTCAAACACACAAATATCTTAGATCTTGTTTTTAGAACTGTCAACAGACAACTAAAATAAGGCCATATAGTCTTTATTGAAATGGAAACAAATATCTGCTGCATGGGTTAGTAACTTAAGACTGAATGGAAAGGCTTTGTATTTGAACAATGGTCAAATATTTCATAGCCCAAAGAAACACTGGGTAGAAGTGTGGTGGAGTTATTAATCTCCTCAACAGCAAACCTTACTCACTCATCATGACGATAAATTCCTTTTGCTAAAATAGAAGTCTGTTATTTGGAGAAATATTTAAAACTGATTGACAAAATTTGTAAAGCTAAAAGTTTAGAATAAGGCTCAAAATAAATAAATAAATAAACGTACAGAAACTTTGTTATGCCATGGCAGGAGAGAGTTGTTGATGGTAAACGTAATTTCTGCATGTTTCTCATATGTGCCCACCGTCTCAAACTGTGGAGGATTCACATCAGTGCGCCAGAGCACAACTTTATAACTGATGGCTGGATCATAATTATCATCATATTTCACCTGACGGCCATTGAGTGGAAAATTCAATTTCTTTATCTCTCCAAGAAGCTGTAAGGTGAGTTCAAATAAAAAAAGACAAATATTATTATTAATATTATATAATATAACATTAAAAAATATTACTTTTGTTTTACTCATTTATTAGATTATACAATATAAATAAATAAATAATGTAAGCAATAAAACAATATAATGTATAACATGTAGTTTCATAAAAAACTAATATTGATTTTTTAATTAATTAAAACATCAATACTGTATTTGAAATAATGATTCAACTTTGCTTACCATATATGGTTTGGTCATCGTATTTTTCTGGCATTCATTGATGTCACACTGCAGAACTTTATGTAATGCATGAGCTATCGTATATATGGCAGAATAGATGCCAAAGGAAAATGATGGATTCTCGTTTATAATCTCCTCTGCAGTCAGCAATGAGCAGTAATGACAAACTTGATTGCATGTCTTACTCTTGACTTTGCCCTCAGCATCATTATGGTCAGCATCAGATGTTCCTCTGGCTTTATAGACAAATTGATTAAATCCGGGGAATGACAACAGTCTCTCTGTAATGCCGATGACTGTGCCAATTTTTTCAATTCCTGGCTCTTTTGGAAGCTGTTGATTCATAGCCCATGTTTGACTTGCAATCCATACTTTGTCTTGGATGTTGTTCGCTATGGCTGCTTTGACAATTTTGCTTGCATATTGTGGCAAAGCAAAAACTACAATGACATTGATGTTGAGCATATCAATCTTTTTAAGCGTTAGACTGTAGTTTGCGTTTAGACTTAGACCCTCTTGATAGGCCAAACAAATGCCAGTATTGTTTATATACTTATTAAACAGCTTTAGTCCATCTGAACTGTAATCGTCTTGGCTACCAAGAAAGGCAACCCAGTTCCATCCAAACCACCGTATGATGTGAATAATCATCTCTATCATGTCTTTGTTGCTAGGGATTGTTCTTACAAAGGAAGGATACTGAAGTTTATTGCTTAACACATAGCTAGTAGCTCCATAAGTCACCTTTAAAAGAGAAGAAAACACTCATATATATTTAAATATATAGTAACTTTGTAGTTCTGAACAAAAGGTAGGAAGTAAGTGTGTATTTTGTTGTAAACCTTACAAATAGAAAATTTACCATTGGTATAAGGTCCATTGTGAACAGTGGTGCAATAGTAATAGTTCTTGTGCTTCCATATGGTCCTGTTAAAGCAATTACTTTAGGCTGATAGTTGTTGAGTTTTTCTTTAGGTTTTATTGAGCCATTCTTTGAGATTAAATTTAAGACTGAATTGAAATTCTTTGTATTAGAACAATGATCAAAAATGTCATAGCCCAGAGAAACATTGGGCAGAAGAGTGGTGGAGTTATTAATATCCTAAACAGCAAACCTCATTACTTGCAACATGTGATAGCCAGATTTTGAGGAAATGTGCCTTGAAAACATAAGTGAGGGAGTTAATAGCATGTAATTGAATATTCAGTTTAGCAATGAGGACTTTGAGGAAATGCTGCTTTAATTTAAAATACTGTGCATTCATAACCCGAGACTGCTAAAAGCTCCTTGCTTACCTGAAACATTCGGTGGTCTCTGCAGAAAACAGGGTTGTTTCCTTTTCAATTTCATGTAAAGGGAAAAGGCCACCCAATAAGTAATCTCCCTCCAAGCTGAAGTCTGATGCTGAGCAAGAACTTTTGAAAAAGAAACAATTAGTAAAGCCCACAAGCAAAATGTAAATGCTACTGAGACGCATGGTTTAAGATGAGCTGTTGGTCCTGAAACAGAGATGTGTAGTGGCTCGTTTGAGATCAGTCAGGCTCATATTCTAGACTTAATTTTCTTAAAACACATTTTACTTTGCTTAAACCACCATATTCACTGACACAAATGTCCATTTCCATATCTAATTCACAAAGCATGTCAATCATTTTTTTAAACAGAGCATTACACCACACACATCTCCTCATACATAACACATTTTTGAATTTACAAATCAAACTTAATGCCCTCCCTGGAGGCTGAAAACCAATGCTGAAATAGGACTTCAAATGGACAAGGAAAACAGCAACACTATCACTGTTTGCATAAGCTTTAAATTTTTTAATGTGTGTGTTTAAGATAACCCATAAATTTAAATGTTTTTACATATCTGACATTAATCTAGATTTGTCACCCACAAGTGTCACATTAAACTACCACTTCTAAGAAATTATATCAGGACTGTGCAGCACCTATGCTCTATTATTTTGAAATAAGGAACTGGAAATGATGGTTTGTGTAACAAACCTGTAGCTGAATTTGTTTACTAACAATTTTAGTGCATTTATTACACAACCTGTATGTGTCACACAGAAGGACTGGGAACAGACAGGTAAGCTTAAGGGTATTTATTGAGGATTTTCAACAACAGTAGAAAGTAAAGCAAGCAAATTGGTACAGTAAGTAGTAGTCTCAGCCTCAGACATGGACCGTTGGATGAACATCTGATGCATATGGCACACAAAAGTAGAAACACTTTCCAGAGTTTCTAAGTCGTCATTGGATCGGTTGAATTATACAGGATTTCCGGGAGACGTGCATGTTCTTTAACGTTCCGCCTGGAAACAAATATGCCGTGACGCCAAACCCCCTCATGTTAGAAGAAAGTCGTCGTGTTTACAACTGTAACAATGAGCGCTTATCAGAATTAGCTAAACACTGGATTTTCAAAAGTATGTGAAATATTTAAAGTTCGCAGCATAGAATCTTTCAAATACGTCCAAGAGATTTACACACCAGTCTGTTATTGTGAGGACATTTCCACACACCTAAACATGACATGGCACAAACCAAAACGTGATTGGTTTCTTTATCTGTCAGTCATATGACATCTTGGGCGGTCCTTGCCATTCAAAGCGACCAAGGTTTCCAGACCTTCTGCCGTCAGTCTGAAGGTCTGGCTATGCGAAGTAAGTAGTGTCACTGTAGCGATCTCTGTGGACTTAGCTTGGCAGTAACACATGGTGAAACTCTTTTACAGGTTTCCAGGAGTAGACATGCACGGAACAGAGGATGAAGACGAGGGAAGAGATCGCACAGGTAAGTCCACATATGAAGGGAGTTTGGATAGGAGTTCAATCTCAAGACGTTTATTCACAAGGTTTGTAGAACAGCAGAGATGCATACGAGTGAGTATCAGAAGCAGAGTTGAATTCAATGGACTTAAATTGCTGGTAACAGTTTTCTTGCAGGTGGATGGTGGTTTGCAGATCTGGAACTGATACAGGACATGAACCAGGTGAGTATCCAAGTAGGTTTCTCCATACGGATAAATGAGACCAGACACTAAGGCCACATCCACATGAAGCCAGAGCTTTCCTTGTCCGATCTTTTTTTTTCCCCCTCATTCTAAAAAAAAAAAAAAAAGTTCCGTAAACATGTCTGTAACGGAAGAGGTCTGACGCAACAGGTTGGTATAAATCAAATAGGTTTATTGGGTCACAGAGAGTACTGGGGTAGGGTTCAGAGGATGTGATGGTGAGGGAATAGTTCGAAGGATATGATGAGCGGGGTAATCCGGGTCTTTGGCTGTACAGGAGCTGGAATGCAGGCAGGAGGAGCACACAACTCAGCGATCCGGGAACTAGGAGGAACAGGAGACACTAGGAGGAACACAGACGGTAAGTAATGCAGGAAGTATTCAAATGGCAGTCGTAGCAAAGTCATTGAGTCCTCTACGTGTATATGAGACCGGACAGTGAGGGTGTCTGAGGTGTGTGCTTTTATGCAGGCTGGTAATGAGGTGCTTGATTGGTGACAGGTGCAGGTGCTCAGAACTCAGGTGAGAGGGATCGTTGTGATTGGGGAGTGGTGGAGCCTGGCCGATCTGTTACAATGGCATCTTCAAGAAATATCTGCGTACACATGAAACTACTGAAACCGACTCAAAACGATGTAGTATACATGCCAGACCAGTATGTGGCACTGTAATTCTGCCACAGAGATACACTAAAAACGGAGAAGACTTGGAGCATGCATAAACCTTGCGAGCTGTATATAAAAATATTTGCTTTAGTAATTTTTGATTTTGCTTTAGTAAAGCTAATAGGCTCAGTAGCTCCTGCAGCACGAACACAAGCATGTAGTCCACCATTGTTGTTGTTGCTGTTACGTGACGTAGCGGTGCCTGACTAGGGTCAAGACGTGGGGTGATGACATCATCATTTCATAAAATACACAGATTGGCTGTACACACGAAAACACAAGGGTGTCGATTTCAGATTTATCCAACCTGGGACCCGGTTTTAAAAAAATAGCAGTTTCAGGCTCCCAAAACGCCAGCTCTGTCTGGACGAAATGCCGATACAATTAGGGATGCAACGATACCACTTTTTTCAGAATGAGTCCGATACCGGAACCGGTTCTTTCGGACAGTTTGTTTCAATGTTTCAAGGTTTCAAGGTTCACCGGTTCACATCAATTCTATCATCCTGGCAAATGAAAATACATTCAGACACATTCAAATAAAGTAATTTGTAATCATAACTTAAAATAAAAATTAATAACCATCGTCGTCATCATCTTGGATAAGTTTCTTACATTAAGTTATGCAAAAACACCCAATACTGGCACTGATGCGTAAACGCGGATGTCAGATATAAAAATAAAGAAAGTGAAGTCTTCATCAACTGTTTAC
>NW_015507341.1:1644-2842 GCF_001515645.1 Sinocyclocheilus grahami | reverse complement strand
TCACAGAGAGTACTGGGGTAGGGTTCAGAGGATGTGATGGTGAGGGAATAGTTCGAAGGATATGATGAGCGGGGTAATCCGGGTCTTTGGCTGTACAGGAGCTGGAATGCAGGCAGGAGGAGCACACAACTCAGCGATCCGGGAACTAGGAGGAACAGGAGACACTAGGAGGAACACAGACGGTAAGTAATGCAGGAAGTATTCAAATGGCAGTCGTAGCAAAGTCATTGAGTC
Source organism: Sinocyclocheilus grahami (assembly GCF_001515645.1). Classification (NCBI taxonomy): domain Eukaryota; kingdom Metazoa; phylum Chordata; class Actinopteri; order Cypriniformes; family Cyprinidae; genus Sinocyclocheilus; species Sinocyclocheilus grahami. The sequence goes on along the minus strand of NW_015507341.1, from coordinate 2,608 downwards.
CTCTACGTGTATATGAGACCGGACAGTGAGGGTGTCTGAGGTGTGTGCTTTTATGCAGGCTGGTAATGAGGTGCTTGATTGGTGACAGGTGCAGGTGCTCAGAACTCAGGTGAGAGGGATCGTTGTGATTGGGGAGTGGTGGAGCCTGGCCGATCTGTTACAATGGCATCTTCAAGAAATATCTGCGTACACATGAAACTACTGAAACCGACTCAAAACGATGTAGTATACATGCCAGACCAGTATGTGGCACTGTAATTCTGCCACAGAGATACACTAAAAACGGAGAAGACTTGGAGCATGCATAAACCTTGCGAGCTGTATATAAAAATATTTGCTTTAGTAATTTTTGATTTTGCTTTAGTAAAGCTAATAGGCTCAGTAGCTCCTGCAGCACGAACACAAGCATGTAGTCCACCATTGTTGTTGTTGCTGTTACGTGACGTAGCGGTGCCTGACTAGGGTCAAGACGTGGGGTGATGACATCATCATTTCATAAAATACACAGATTGGCTGTACACACGAAAACACAAGGGTGTCGATTTCAGATTTATCCAACCTGGGACCCGGTTTTAAAAAAATAGCAGTTTCAGGCTCCCAAAACGCCAGCTCTGTCTGGACGAAATGCCGATACAATTAGGGATGCAACGATACCACTTTTTTCAGAATGAGTCCGATACCGGAACCGGTTCTTTCGGACAGTTTGTTTCAATGTTTCAAGGTTTCAAGGTTCACCGGTTCACATCAATTCTATCATCCTGGCAAATGAAAATACATTCAGACACATTCAAATAAAGTAATTTGTAATCATAACTTAAAATAAAAATTAATAACCATCGTCGTCATCATCTTGGATAAGTTTCTTACATTAAGTTATGCAAAAACACCCAATACTGGCACTGATGCGTAAACGCGGATGTCAGATATAAAAATAAAGAAAGTGAAGTCTTCATCAACTGTTTAC
>NW_015507341.1:0-493 GCF_001515645.1 Sinocyclocheilus grahami | reverse complement strand
TAAATTAATTTACCCATTAAACTGTGCAATTTAATACCAGTACTAATATCATTATGATGTAATAGAAGAATAATGTACACATATGAATTGCATATGACAAATATTTAATTTTTCTGAAATAATTTGTATTCATATTACTTGTATGACTGGGTATCTAAAATGTAACTGAATAAGTCCGAATTAAAACTTACTCGTAATGTAAGATCTTGGGATTCGAACATTCCGAAACGCAAAGTGAATCGCGCATGTGACTGGACAGAAAGTGAAGCTTTGCTTGTCACTGGTCACGTGATTTCTATGTTAACAACACAAGCTTCGAATCGAGGCTTCATCTGGTACACCCCTTTATTCTTGACACAAGCTCCGATGCCTCGGTTCAAGTGTCACATCACTACCATTAGGTATTTTAAGAGAGATTGTGCTGTGAATAAAATAGTTTACCCAAAAATAAAGATTCTTATCACTTACCTTTATTTTGTTTCTTATCCATATT
>NW_015507340.1:91704-98177 GCF_001515645.1 Sinocyclocheilus grahami | reverse complement strand
AAAATTTACGGTAAAATCTGGCAGCTGTAGTTTCCAGAATTTTACAGTAAAAATTACGGTAGCAAAATTTGAGACGGATTTAACTTAAATTTTACATTTAAAAAACGTATTTCATTATCAGATACAATGTTAATATACCAGTTCTGAAATCTGTTCAGTAGTTTTCCTTTATAACCACCTAAATCAACCTGGTGAAGAGAGTCACGTAATAACATAACCATCACATAACACGCACAATACTGAAATAATGCAATAAACCTTCATTTAACAACATTAGATGTAACATACAACCCTAATGAACACAACTGGTGAGAAAAAAATAAGAAGAAACAGTTATTTCAATGACAAACCATCAGATGTGAAATGTAACTCTGGGAATTTTACTGTAAATTAAACATACTTTTTCACTTTCGAAAACTCTACTGTAAAATTACATGACATGTCCATTACAGTTTTTCACCGTATATAGTAACCAATTAATAGGTTTTTATTGTAGCATTTTTACAGTCTTTTACCGTTAAACTCACGATCATTTTTTACAGTGTAGTGATAACTGTAACAGTAACTACAATTATAACGGTATCTATAACTAACTATATCAGCATTCACACAAGCATCTGTCGCTTAATTGCTGGAGCTCTTTAAAACAGGATGGATTCTGATTGGCTGTCAGTGTTTTCATCATTCATCAGCTGTAAAAAAATCATTCTGAAAGCGATTTCTTCGATACGGTTCCTCTGTGCCGTTAGATTGGCTGTAATCTAGAGTTAGAGCGATTACTGGAACGTCGCGGCAGTTATAGCTGTGGTTCGGACGGCTGCTGATGCTGACGCTGGTGACTTTCACAGGGGACTCTCCTCCATCTGTTTTGAGTTCTCAGTTTGAGTTTTGCGTTTGTTATCCTGCGCGGAGCCTTTATGAGAAAGCAGTGGTGTAGAGTGTGAGCTGCTGGAACGCTGCTGTCTCCTCAAGAGCTTCTGCTCTGGCAAACACACACGCAGTCATCAGAACCTGATTAACTGTGTTGTTGGTGCGACTGAGCCGTGTGTTCGTTAGGAGTCAGGTCACATGGCCGAGAGGGTTAATTGAGTGAATACGTTGTAAATGTCCAGGCTTATGACCTCCAGCGCATTATCGTGTGGCCTTTTCTTTATTTGCTGTTGATTGTGTTTAAATGTCAGTTTGTCATGACCTTTTGCACATTGTTGCTTGATCTCATTACTCTGTGTGACATTTCTGAAACAGACGTTTGACGACTGTCGTGATTGAAGAACCGCTGCTAATGTCTGACACTATTGACAGACACTGAACTCTGCGATCTACTTAAACTCACGATGCCTTTGAGAAACGCAGCCCTGCTTGTGTTCCAGATCCACCTTCCAGCCCGTCGGATTCCTGCGTAATCCCAGAAGATGAAAGTGAAGAAACGAAGCATCACATGAACGTCCTGGAGCTCCTCCAGCGGTGTCGTTCTTTGGTTTTACAGTGATTTTCCGCACTGAATGATGTGTTCAGATGTTTGTCTGTGTTCAGATGTATGTTTGTTTGTGTTCAGATGTTTGTTTGTCTGTGTTCAGATGTTTGTCTGTGTTCAGATGTTGATGTTTGTCTGTTCAGATGTTTGTCTGTTCAGATGGTCTCAGATGGAGCTGAAATGCATCAATACAGCAGCAGCGTTTCTCTTTCATCTTTATATAATGCAGCTCATATGACACGAGTGCTGAATTATATAATAACACATCATTAAACACATGACTGTATTTATGTATGTGAGTGTGTGTATGTATGTATGTTCCAATGTATGTGTGTGTGTGTGCGTGTGCGTGTGCGTGCGTGTGTGAGTGTGTGTGTGCCTGTCAGTGTGAATGTGGGCCAAACGCTTGCCCTCAGGAGTGAAACACCCACACTCACCCCACGCTCACGAGAATCAGACCGTGAGACCACAGAGAGGCATGTGTGTGTGGGAGACTCGTGTGTATGTTCAGCAGGATCTGTGATCATCGGCCTGTGCTTCATATGGAGACCATGTTCAGTATTTAGGGTTTACTTAATCCACAGAAGCACCTGTAAAACAACCCATAAACACAGTGCTCACATGTGTGAGTGTGTACGTGTGCTTGAGTGTTTAAGTGTGTGTTCATGTTTGTGTGTGTGTGTGTGTGTGTGTGTGTGTGAGTGGGGGTGTGTGTTTGTGTGAGAGTGTGTGTTTGTGTGAGAGTGTTTGTGTGAGAGTGTTTGTGTATGTGAGAGTGTGTGTGTGAGTGAGAGTGTGTGTGAGAGTGTTTGTGTGAGAGTGTGTGTGAGAGTGTTTGTGTGAGTGTTGAGTGTTGTTTGTTTGTGTGTGTGTGTTTGTGTGTGTGTGTGTGTGTGTGTGTGTGTGTGTGTGAGTGAGTGTGTATGTGTGCTTGAGTGTTGTTTAAGTTTGTGTGAGTGTGTGTGTGTGTGTGTGTGTGTGCTTGAGAGTTGTTTAAGTGTGTGTTCATGTTTGTGTGAGTGTGTGTGTGTGTGTGTTTGTGAGTGAGTGTGTGTGTTTGTGTGTGTGTGTGTGTTTGTGAGTGAGTGTGTGTGTTTGTGAGTGAGTGTGTGTGTTTGTGTGTGTGTGTGAGTGAGTGTGTGTTTGTGCACCTACGCAGGTCAGTGTGCGGGCCGATCCAAGCGCTTCTGTCGTCCAGATTTCCACACAGCATCAGTTGTGCTTCATCTCTGCACTTGTTTGTGTTTAATCACCTTCACAGCGATGAACGACAGAGAAATGCAGTTTGTGTTATCCAATACAGTGAATGTGAGGAGGGACTGCGAGTGTTTTAGTGCTTGTCTCCTGAAGCGGACGTGATTCAGATGTTTCCTCAAGGTGTTTGAGCTCCAGAGTTGCTCTTTGAAAAGGCTGATTGTATATTTAGTTGATTTCTGTTATTATTATTATAAAACTCCTGATGAGTGATTCTCATGTGATTCAGGACAGATCATATTTGATATGATAGCATATGCAGGTATGAGCAGTAGGTGGGATGTTTTGTTTTGTTTAGATGAACAGCAGCTGTGTATATCAGAGGATGTGAGTTCATGAAACAGATGAATCAGCAGCTCCCGAGAAGAGTTTCACTCGCTCAGGTGTGTGTGTGTGTGTGTGTGTGTGTGTGTGAGACGTTGCTATGGAAACCTCTTCTGATCCGGACCATTCAAGCGTGGTCACACGTGATGTCACATCAAAGAGGAAGCGCTCGTTTGTGTGACGATGAAAACAAATGAGCCTAAATGATTAACAGAGTGGTTGATCTCGCTCACAAACGTCTCCTTCTGTTATTTCCTTCATTGCGATGCAAAGCAGGACAGAAATCCATGCTCTTCAGTTCGGGAATTTACGGTTTAATCACTGTTGCTGCTGTAAAACAGAAGCTGCTCGTTACTCAAGTATGAACGAGTGTGACACACACATGAAGACGTCACGACTGACTGCCCATTTACAAGCAACTTTTATACAAACCATCAAATGTGTTTTGTTCACTGAGAGCCTTTCAGGTTTTGGCCTTTTATTTGCCTTGGCAAATAACCAAAATAAAATAAATGTAAATTTGTTATAGTTTATTTATTTTGGTTAATGTTTATTTTATTTCAAATAACAAATGTTTTTGTTGTTTTAATTAACTGTAATAAATATATGAACATATTGGCATGTTGATGATGTTGAGCTCTCACTTCAGGCCTGAACTCAACTCTCACTGGACACTCGTGAGCTTCGTCTCTGATCTGAGCGACTCTGAGCCTGTGTGTCATCAGGAGGGATCGAGTGTGTTCTCTAGTGAGTGTGTGTTGGTTGAGACGGAGCCGTGATGGTCACTGCTCCTGTTTTTCAGGTTTCTGCGTGTTCTTTGGCTCAGACGCAGAACCTCAGCGTCACACAGAGCGGCTCTTTGTTTCTCTGGACTGAGCATCATGATTCAAACAAAGTGAGCAGAGTTGCTAGTGGAGACGAGAGTAACTCTAGTCCTGAACACAACAGAAGACCTGTTCAACACACACACACACACACACATACACGCGCGTGCACACACACACACACACACACACACACACACGCACTCATATACACACACACACATATATACACACGCACACACACACACTCATAAATGCGCATACACACACACACACTCATGCACACACTCACACGCGTACACACACACACACTCATGCATACACACACTCATGCACACACTCATACACACACTCATACACACACTCATGCACACACTCATACATACACACACACTCATGCACACACTCATATACACACATGCACACACACTCATATACTCACACACACACACATATATACACACACTCATGCACACACACACACACGCATACACACACACACTCATATGTACACACACGCATACACACACACTCATATACACACACACTCATACACACTCATATACACACACACTCATGCACACACACACTCATGCACACACATACACACACACACACACACACACTCATATACACACTCATACACACACACACACTCATATACACATGCACACACACACTCATATACACACACACACTCACACACACTGATATACACACGCACACACGTGTTCAGTCCTGCTCAGTTACCACTTAATGCTGTGAATCTTCAAATTAACTTTGTGCTTTTGTGTTGTGAGCATGTCCTCTTATGTGTGTTTTACTGAATAAATAAGATTTTTTATTATTTCTGACCGAAGTCTCTTCTGCTCACCAGGGCTATTTTTATTAGTTTTTAAAAAATACAGTAAAATGTGAAATATTATTATAATCTAAAACAGCTGTTCTCTCTGTGAATCTCTGTTAAACTGTAATGTATCTCTGTGATGTGCAGCTGTATTTTCAGCATCATTCCTCCAGTCTTCAGTGTCACATGATCTTCAGAAATCAGTATAATATGCTGATCTGAAACAGATTTTTTAAACGGTCATATTTTTGAATCAAATAAAGACAGCTTTGGTGAGCAGAAGAGATTTCAGGAGCATCAAACTCGTCAAGCGGTCATTAGCGTCTCTCTAGAGAGTCTCTGCTCTGGTTTATGAGCTGTAATTGTAGAGCGTCCGGCACAGAAAAACAAACAAACTCTCGTTCGGGCTTCGGCTGTGTGATGGTCCAGAAACACACAGAGACTCTCCGACTGTAGATGTGAAAGCTGAAGCGCTGCACACGATCTGGAATCATTTAACCTGCTGGTTCTTTAGAGATGGAGGCTCATGGGAAATGTTTCGCTCTCAGGATACAGTGTCTCCCTCACTTCCTGTCCTGCTGCTCCGTCGTTTCCTCCTCATGTGTCGGTGATGATGTTTGATTGATTGACAGCTGCACCCGTGGCATCAGGAGCTGATTGGTTATATGTGTTCGGGGGCAGGGTCAGCGGTTGCCAGGGAAACGTTCTGCTGATTCAATGGGCATTCATGCTTTATTTTTATCACACAATAGCAGTGAAGTCACGATGAAAAGCTATTGTGTTATTTTCAGAGTTTGACGAGATGATTATTACTGTGATTAGAGCAGAAAGGTTATCGGCGCGTCACAGGAGAGCAGATTCATTTTTAGCTCTCGTCGAGCGTTAAAGGAAAAATCCACCCAAACATGACAACATCTACTCCTGATCCAGATAGAGATATTATGCAGCTTTTGTGTAAATCACTGTTAACATGCAGCCATGAATGAACTGTATTGTCCATCATACAGTAATGAAAGTTTGAGTGACCGTCATGTTCATGTTTTGCTTGCAGTCACTATCCCAAGACATCGTTCACTATCGTGACGGACACGCCGGAGAACCTGCGTCTGAAGCAGCAGAGTGAACTACAGAGTCAGGTGAGAGTCACACGTATGTTACTGGTCACGCGTGACACGGAGCTGGAGCTCAACGCTTCTAACATCCAGTTTCAAATGAACACAACTCATTTTGCATGAAAGCGTTAAGCAGAAATCCAAACCATGTTTTACGAGGGTGACCCAGTTTTCTTCCTTTGATTCTTCTGGATGTTCGTGCAGACGCAGAAGCACTGCAGATATCTGGAAAGCAGTGTCTCGCGTCTGTTATTGATTAGATGAACACTGGCATCTGATCACAAAGATTGTTCTACATGCAAAAGTCTGAGACGATCTGAGAAATGAACAAAGAAACACTACGAGTAATGCATATTTCACATTCTGCAGTGTTTCTGTTTCCAGACGTCCAGATGAGTTTGTTCAGATCACTGTCTGTGTTCGGGTCGATTGAGCTGTGGCATCGACGCTGATGTCCCACACATTACATCACACTGTGTCTGTGTTTCAAAGCTTCTCTGGAAGTTTGTGACCTAAAAGCGGGTCACGGGTCTGTTCTGATGAGACCCACGAACGTGTGTGTGTGTGTGTGTGTGTGTGTGTGTGTGTGTGTGTGTGTGTGTGTGTGAGTGAGTGAGTGAGTGAGTGAGTGAGTGTGT